>NW_015164190.1:684849-710795 GCF_001447785.1 Gekko japonicus
TGACTGCAAATCTGCTGCTGCAGCCGGTGTCTAGTTAAAGCAGTCTTGAGGACTGCAAGGTACTCACCCCGTTTAAAGACCGGTCATTGTTAATCCGGTATTTTTAGCCCTCTTTAGACAAAATACCTGCGTAGAAGCCATAGTGTTTAAACGAGGAACGGATGAAACAGGCTTGCTTTGCTCTACACTGGGCCGAAGAGCTCATAGAAGCCACACGTGAGGTCGGCTTCTGACTAGGTATGTGGTCTGCAGGATACTAATGTGATTGCTAGAACACACCAGAATTAATATAGAGAGAGGTGGTAAAGCCTTTAGTACTTGCCTCCAATACTGGTTCCACAGCCCCCTCCCAGATTACGGTCCTGTTATTTTTGTTTTTAAAAAAATGCAAACTAGGTGCAAGATGTGGAGGAGAAATGTAAATTTAATGAGGCAGGAAACGGGAGGGATTTAAGAAAAAGTAGTTCTATTCTGGTGTAGGGATGAGGAGCAGAGCTTGTGAGGAATGTTTTAGTAAACCTGGAGAAAGGAGGGGTGATGTGAACAAAGAAGCCCATTTTTTAAAAATGTGTGAGGAAGAAGCAAATTGTAAAAGAAAATTGAAGATGAAAGAATAGGTAAAATGGCTTAAATTAAAAATTGCTTGATTTTTCCATCTCCCAGGTATTAATTCCCAGACAACCTGATAGGTGGCCTGCTTGATTGGAAAGCCCTTGAAAATTATTTTTTTAAAGCAGCATTACAAATATCCCCCCTCCCTTCCACTGAGAATAGGGATAAGGAATTAATTTAAAACACAGAATGACAGTCTCATAGCAAACAAACACCCTGCCCAGGAAGCTTGATTTGAAGGCATGAGACTCCAATCAGTGCTACAAAAGACCCAATGGGAATGATGCAATGAGCCATGAGGCTTCCGAAGAACTTGCTTTTCAGTGTCTGTTCTCCACTTGCACCTGGCTTGATGACCTTGGGCAAGCCATAGCTCTGAGCTGTTCTTGAAAAAGAGTACTGTCTGTCAAAGCTCTCTCGGCCCCACCTACCTCACAGGGTGACTGTTGTGGGAAGGGAAAGGATTTTGTAAGCCGCTCTGAGACTCCTTTGGGTAGTGAAGGGCGGGGTATAAATCCAATCTCTTTTTCTTGACAACCTCCGTGTAAATGTAGATAAAGGTCAGACCTCCTTGTTACTCCTATTGGATTTATCTGCTCCCTTTGATACAGTGGACCATGTCATTTTGTTGAGGCACCTGGAGGCAGAAGCAGACATCAGGGGTTGTGTGTTGAACTGGTTCAAATAATTCCTCATGGACTGGACCCAAAGAATTGCCATGGGAGACCAGTTATTGTCAGTATGGAACCCATCCTGTGAGGTCCCACAGAGTGCAATCCTATCCCCCACACTCTTCACTCTTTATGTAAAGCCCTTAGGCCAAATTATTTGTAGTTTTGGGGTTGGCTGTCATCAATATGCAGATGATACACAGCTATATATATATATCCTTATCCAAATATCCTGGGGATACAGTACAGGCCCTAAATTGCTGCCTGGCTGCTGTGGTTTAATAGCTCAGAGCGAACAAATTGAGACGAAACACTAGAAGGACAGAAGTAGAGTACATTGCAACAGTTCAATCTAGATGTAACTAAGGCATGGATCACTGTGGCTAGATCTGACTAATCCAGGAATGGATGCAGCTGATGCACCAGATGGAGCTGGGCAAAAGTACTTTGAGCCACAGCAGCTGCCTGGTCTTGAAAGGTCACCGCTGTGTCAAGCAGCATTCCCAAACTATGAATCTGGCTTTTCAAGGGGAATATAATCCCATCCAAGACAGGGGAGATCTTAAATCCCTGGTCTGCATTTCTACTAACTCAGAGAACCTCTGTCTTGTCAGAATTAAGTTTCATCTTATTCACCCTCATCCAGCCCATTACTGACTCAAAGCACTGGTTCAGAACATCAGAACATCAACAGCATCCTTGGAATTAGGTGGAAAGGAAAGGTAGAGCTGGGTATCATCCTCATATTGGCGACATCACAGCCCATGCCTCCTGATGACCTCTCCCAGTGGCTTCATATAGATATTAAATAGCATAAGATGGAACCCTGCAGCACTCTGCCATGAGGCAGAGCAGGAATCCCCCAACACTACCTTCTGAGACCAGCCCCCCCAGATAGGACGTGAACCACTGTAATATAGTGCCCTTTAGTCCCAGTGTTGAGAGGTGGCCTAGTAGGCTACTATGGTCAATAGTATCAAAGGTTGCTAAGAAATCCAGCAGAACTAGCAGGGTCACATTCCCCCTGTGTAGTTCTCGATAGAGGTGACCAAAGCAGGCTCTGCTGTCAATTCTGACCTGAAGCCAAATTGAAAAGGGTCCAGAAAATGAGTTTCTTCTGGAGCTGAGAAGCAACAATCTGCTCTAGCACTTTGCTCAAGAATGGAAAATCAGAGCCTGGCTGAAAATTTTCTAATGTTGTAGGGCTCAGGGACACCCCCCCAAACCCCCCCACCCCAACAAAACAGATCTGATGACTGCCTCCTTGAGCATGGGTGGCTCAACTCCCACTCTTAAGAAAGCATTTACCACTCCCCTTACCCACTCAGCCAGTTCCCCCTCTGGCAGCTGTTATCAGCCAGGAAGGGCAAGGGTCAACAACACAATGGGTAGGTCTCACCTGTCCAAGGTTCTTACCTGTATCCTTGGGGTCCACAAGCTGAAAGGTGTCCATATAAATCATATTTTTTGAAGCAGTTGTGATAGTTTCAGTAGTATTTCTCTCTCTATTTTAACAATTCTGTAACCCACTTAAATAGTATATGTTACTGCAGATGTTCCAGTGTAACCAGGGATAGGTGTATCTTGAGGGTCATCTTACTAGTGTTGATTTGGAAACCAAAGGCTATTAATAAATAAATGCTTGTAAAATCAGAGGACTAGAAATAGAACTGTATCATCTGCATACTGTCCTAGTTTATGCTGGTGTTATCCAGTAATTGCATTTATGTTATTTTGGCTGATAATATTAGCAATACATAAGTGCAAGTAATACAGGAGTCTTTTCTTTGTGCCCTAATTATTCTGAAAATATAGGGGGGAAAGCCATTAACTGAGATGTAGGCTTGTAAAGTGGAATGTAGCACATTGCAAGTTCTACAAAAATTGGGTCCAGATTCAATCATTTTTGTTAGGTGGTCAAGAATGGCCATTTTTGCATTTTGATTGATTAAAGATATTAATTAGGACTGGCTGAATCTTTTGCTGGCTTTGAGATAGTGATAATTGCTCTTCAGTTTCTGACATATGTATAAGACAGTTGAGAGGAATGGTAAAACAAAGACTACAAAGTGTCTTTTAGCTCAGGAAGTGCAGACCTACAAGTTCCCTTTTATTGATGGCTGCTTATGTCTAAAAATCCAGCAGCAGTTGGCTTGATCCTGTGCCATACAACCGAAGTGCTGGATTATGTAGGTGAATATTTTAATTGGCCAACTGCTCCACTCTCCTCGACCAGCTCTAGATTCCTTTGGCTTTTTGATAACATGGAACGAGAAGAGGAGGCGCTAGAGTTTTTCCTTTCTCCTCCTGTCCTATGAAAGCTGGGACACTTCTCCTAGCTATCTGACCCTGCTGTCTAACCACTGAGTTTGCTTTATTTTTCTGTAGATCTCACAGAAAGCCTGTGTTTCAGCCCACTGCCTTTTCCAACTGCGTTATGTCTGTGAAGCAGTTGTGCTACATTGGTTTCCATGCTCCTGAGAAACAGCAGCTGGCCAAGAACCTGGTACAAAAGTTTGGCTTTGAACTCTTTGCTGCACGGGTGACAGCATGGAGCAAGCAGTTGGCCTTAAGAAGAGGCGCTGCCGTCTTTGTTGTCAATGAGAGGCTGAAGGCAGCGAGAGAAGTTCCACTTATTTTCTCCTCTGGTCCCTGCAAAGATCAAGGAATCCTGTATGACGTGGATCTGCAGTATGTAGTCAGCACAGCTTCTAACATTTGTTTTGAGATAGAGAATGTACCTGGCATCTCCCAGAGCCTTCAGGAACAAGGTTGCCAGATCCTTATCCCTCCTACTAATGTAGCAGATGAGGGTGGTTGTGTCACTTATGCAGTGGTGAGATCCATTGTGGGTAACATCAGTCACACTCTGCTTGACCGATCACGGTATTGTGGACCTTTCCTGCCTGGCTTTCATGGTGTAAAGAGTGCCTCGGAAAACTTTAGTGAAGCTAGGGAGGTCACACATTTTGACCACATCACCTATGCTTGTCTCCCAGGTAGTTCTCTAGCAGTACTGGACTGGTACAAGAACTGTTTTGGTTTCCAGCGCTTCTCTGTCCACCACCAAGATGCTGCTGCTGAAGGTTACAGTATCCAGGGAGCTGGCATGGGCCTTCGTCTTACTGCCATGCATTGCAATGGGAGTGGCTTGACTCAGCTAGACCGTGACTGTAAGCTTGTTCTTGCTGAGTCGTTGCCACAGCAAAGGAAGAACCAGGTAGATACTTTCTTAGAGCAGCATGGAGGGGCTGGCATCCAACATGTGGCACTCTACACCACTGATATCGTAAGAACTGCTGCCGCCATGGCAAAGGCTGGTGCAAACTTTGTAGAACCACCCTTAACCTACTACAGTGAGAAAGGGAGGGAGAAAGAGATACAGCAAGTTGGGCAGGATCCTCATCTTCTGGAACACTACGGCATCCTCCTGGATTCCGAGGTAGCTGGGGAAGGAAGCAACATCAGTCCTGGCCTTCATGGTAAACAATACCTGATGCAGATATTCACTAAACCTCTCTTTGCAGAGGACACATTCTTCCTAGAGCTCATAGAACGATGTGGGGCTGTAGGTTTCGGTGAGAGAAACATCCGTGCTCTCTGGAAAGCAGTGCAGAACTACATGGACAAGCAATAGAGACTGACTTCAATTTCCTCTTAAGAATGAACATTAATAATAATGAAGTGCTGTCAAGTCACAAGCAACTTATGGCAACCCCCCTCATTGGGCAGAAGTGATTTGCCATTGCCTTCCTCTGCACAGCAACCTTGGTTTTCTTTAGTGGTCCCCCATTCAAGTGCTAACCATTGTCAATCCTGTTCCGCTTCCAAGCTTTGGCAAGCTCAGACTAGTCTGGGCTATTCAGGCAGCTACAAGAATGAACATTATATTATGCAATTACTGGACCTCATTGTTGGGCCAACCATCTTTGTGATATGAGTGCTGCTACAAACCTGCCTCTCTGTGGTTAGTTCTTGTACCACATCAATAATATGTATAGAGGTTCTGATCAAGGTTATCTGGATCATAGAAGGTTGCATCTGTATCAGAGCCACTGATAGTGCTGTAGAAAGTACAACTGAGGGCCCGCAAATTCGCAGGAGGGAATCCCATCTCCCCCCACACACTCTTGCTGAGCTCAGCGTGGCCCCCAGGCTCTCCAGCAGCTGCAGCTGGATCCAGCATGGAACCCAGGGCTGTTTGGCAGCTGCTGCCAGACCTGGCGTGGCCCTTGGGCTCTCCCTGGGCTGCACTGCCACTGCTGGGGCCCAGCCCAGTTGCTGGGCTGCGCCAATGACAACAGCATGCCCAGTGGAGCTCCTGGGCTTCAGTGGCAGCATGCCCAGTGCAGCTCTCAGCCTGCGCCACCAGTGCCATGCCTAGCATATCTCCTGGGGTGTGTGATCACTGCTGGGCCCAGCGCAACTCCCAGGCTATGTGGCCGCCACCACTGGGCCTGGCGTGGATCCCTGGCTGCACAGCCACTGACTGCCTGAGGCAAGCACAGAGAACTCTATTTTTCAGGGGATGTAACACCCCCCTGGTGTATTTTTTCTTCCGATTTTTCTGCAAAGCTGGGGAGTTTCTGTGAACAACAGCCTCTGTTTCCAGATATGAATCTGTTGTAACAAGTTCTTTGGCGCAGATTGTATTAGGCGTTCCAGTTGCTAGCCAATGGAATGGCAAAAGGGGCACCAACATGCTGGGCCTCGGTTTAAGGTTCAAGGGAGATAAAAATTACTTTACCAAACCTGGCTGTGCTGATAAACCAAATCACTTTTATGGAGGCAGGTACAACTAAATAACTGACACTGGTACAATCTCTGTAGAAAATAATGAAAAGTTTATTAGTAAAACTGGAAATAAAAGCAGGATATTGCAAACTCTAAAAACAGCTGACTCATGGAACTCCAACAAGAATCACAGTAAGATATGGTGGTGTGTGACTGGTTTTTGTCATAATTGTATACAGTTATTTGCCTATGGGAAGCAATTGCGCTAAGAAAACAATATTGGATGCATAAGATATCTCTTGTTGAACTGTTTTGCTCTGCAGACACTGGAGAAGGGGAGTTGTCTCACCCAGCATGGTTAATCTACCCCCATGCACTTCAATTTTGTTACATACCACAGTGACGCCAAGAAATCCCTACCTTCTTCTTTGGAGCATCCACAGTTACTTGTATGGTGTACGTAAACAGAGCAGATTGTTAAATCCTCAGCGTTCTCCCCTCTGATCACAGCCATTTCCCTTCAAGACATCTACAAGTTTGCTGAAAATCCAGGGCTATCTCTTTTTATCATCCAGGTTATAGGCTGAGACACTCAAAAGATGGGTGGGGAGGAAACCCCCACACCACTAAGCTTTGCTCATACTGTTTGACACCACCCCCACCATGCACTGCCAGGAGAGTTCTAAAACCTGAGATTCTAATTACAGGCATCTGAGGGAGCCACCAGTGGTGCTCCTAAGTACTGTTTATTATTGCTTGGATTGAAGAGAGGTGTATCCCTGCATGTGTTAGTTCAGGAAGGTTACAGACAGTATAGTCAGCTCTTTGGGTGAGATGCAAGAAAAGAATCCAGAGAAAGTTGCTTCTTGGAAGAGCTGCTCTCTGCTTCAAGTACTGGCTTGCTGGCACACAGAGAGTCCCGTTTCCTCTTGGCAACCTGTTAATGTGCACATGTTTAAATACAGGGGGAGGGGGGGAAGCCTGCAGCTCTCTACCTGCCATCCCCCCCTGCTTACTGGCCTAGGATTTCTAGGCAACCTTTACTAAGCAGAGTCAAACAACTGGAAACTATTCAGTTTAGCTAGAAGGAACTGTAATGGACAAACCACAAGCTGACTGCTTCTGATCACAGGACCAGTGTGGAAGTTCAGTAGGAGGGGGACAAGACGCTAGGAATATTAATAAATCTGCAGGTGAGAGAAAATAATGAAACCCACCTTGGAAACACTGACTGCAGAGCTCCATTTTTCATAGGCTTTCAAGACCTGAAAAAAGCAAGACACCTCACATGACATGCAAAGCATCTCTAGCACCATAGTTAAGTAGATAGTTGGATACTAGTTCCTCCATCCTGGGAGTAGGCTATTGGCAGCTTTCATAGAAACTTAGCTGTATCAAATGCCCCCAGACAGCTTGCTTGAGGCACAAAGACAGTGAGATAGAGAAAACAGAGTTCCTGGAAGAGGGTATCTCTTGTCATTTAGCCAGGTACTACCACACTCCTGGTAGTAGTGAACAGTTGTTCCTTTTCAGTTTTCAGTGGCTAACATTTCTTGTTGTTGCTACATTTTTAGTACTCTGGAGAAAAGAACTTGGATCTAGTGGGAAATGTGAAGTAGCTGATGCCTAGATTCTCAGTACCTTCTTCATGGCAGTGGAAACAGCTGAATTCTGGAATTTCACTTTGGTCACCCATTTGCATGGTGGCAATGTGGCTTCCATTTTGCAATTTCCTTCATACTTGTCCAGGTTCAAAAAGTAGATTGTGTATGTTTGGCGAATGTGGGAGAACATATGAAGAACCTACAGATGACAGCAAGATTTGCATGTGAGGGCAGGGAAGGAAAAAGATCCATGGCTCAATAGCGCCTTCTTCATCTCTTGGCAGGCAGGCAGACCTTCAGAGGCTGAACAGTCAGGGTTTGAATAGAAAGGAACCGCTGGGCTTCTCCTTAACTGTCAGTCACCACTGCTTTCAGATAAGGACATAAGGAGATGGTATCATATGACCCCCAAGGCCTATGGCAAGGTAAGGATAATCTCAGAGGTGAATGGCTGGAACCTCAAGACTTATCTTACCTGACCCCTCTGTACTATGACAAGATCTTTTTAATCTGTTCCTTTTAGGTTCTGATTCATACAGTGTTTAGGGAACAAATTTCCTTACTGAATAAAGCCACCTGCAACTATCCACCAGTCAGTTATAAAGCAACTGTTCTTTCCACAGGTATTATAAAAACAGCTCATACACTGCACATGTCCTGATACCTTGCTAAGAGGCTAACTGGCAACAGAGCCTCTGCTGCTACCTGCCCCCTGCCACTGGTGGGTTGTAAATACTATGTACTACAGGGGTGGGAAGAGGAGGGTTTGTTGTGAGATGTGGTTAAACAATGGCCAGTCAACACTATTGACAATGCCCAAAATACTTAGCACAAGTCTTGTGTAGGGTCTGATTTACCTCTCCAACATGCTGCAAGCGTCCCACAGCCACTTCACTGCCAACCCATGCGCGAAGGTGATTGGCCACTGTTGCTTTTTGCTGCTTCTCCTGCCCTGGGCCAAGGAGGAGGCTAGGAAACTCCCACAGCCCTGCCAGCAGACCTGTGAGAAAAGGCACAGCTCCATCATCAGCACAAACTGATACAACATCGCTTTTAAAGGCTTGGTCTGGAAATCTCTGGTTCAATCTCAGCCTTGGTATGAACAGTGCCCTCAAATAAAACTACCTGCTCTTAACTTTGGCTAAAATAAAGACTACTGTAAAAATTCTTGCGATAAGGTATGGTAGAATAACTTTTGGCACTTAAGGAAAGCAATACATAAACAGTGAAGTATTTATTGTTCTACTGAAACACAGCTTTCCCCTTATCAGGCAGACAAGATATTCAGAAAACAATGCTTCCATAGTAACAGTGCTGCTCCCAAGGCTGGCGTTTGCATCAGGGCTGAGTGCTCTCTGCTGGCTAGTGCAGGAGAAACAGACCGTGCCTTAAATAATTCAGTTTGCTTCCTTTCATTTTAGCTGCAACATGAACTTTGCAATTGCTGTCTCAGAAAGATCAGGTTGCCTATCCCACAGGGTATATTAACTTAGGATGGACAGGACCCAGCTCTGACATACAGACATCCAAGTTCTTCAAGCTCTTGCTCAAAATCACCACTGTGCTTCAACTTACAAGTGGCTGCCTCAGCCAAATCAAATGGTTCAATGGCCTTTGCTGGCAAAGTCAATTGCCCCCATACAAGCAACCCTTCTTTGCAATGCAGTTTCTGACCCAAAAGGATATACTGTGGTTTGATAAAAGATAAGACAACATCCAAGTTTGCCTTAAGAGTATGGGGAACGAAGATTGTAAAAGTGACTTCAGACTTATTCTTTCTCATTCCCTGCCCACTTATGAGCTAGTTACCTGTGCTGGGTCTCTGTACAATAAGGTACTCTGGCTTGTCTTCATGGCATTTCCTCTGTAGCACACATGTAGCCGTTCTCTCTATCCTGGGCTGTTTCTTGGAAGCTTTCCTGGGGAAGTTGGTCACACCAAGACTACGGTCCCACAGCTCTGAAGGAGGCAGGCAAAGGGAGCAACTTCCTGTGAGGTTGGCTGCAGATCAGAAGAATGGAGCAGGTAAGATGCTTGGTTCTGGAGTCTTAGCAAAAACCCAGTGATTTCAGACCTACTCTATAGTAGCAGAGGAGTTTAAGCCAGGAAAGTTTGGCAATACAAACCAGAATTCATCTGACACTGCCTAGCCCATGGTGCCTGACCCCCCCTCCGACATTGGTGCTGTGTGCAACGCCAGGTCTATAAATAATAAGGCCATGGTCCTTCGGGAACAGAAGGTAGACTAGGCGTGTGTGACTGATACCTAGGTGTACGACTGGGAAACCGTAGCTCTCTCCCAGCTTGCCCCTCCTGGGTTCTCGGTCCTACACCAATCATGGACTAGGGGGCAGGGGGGAGGAGTGGCTATTTTCATTCGGGAGGTTTACTCCTTCAGGGCGCTCCCATCGTTGGAGATCATGGGCATTGAGTGTGTCGGCCTGGTGTGGGAGGCCAGGGAGAGTGTGGCGATTTGGCTGGTGTACCAACCACCTAACACACCGGCCAACAGCCTGCCGTCCCTGATGGAGGCCATATCAGGCTGGGCGCTGGAACACCCTAGGCTAATAGTCCTGGGTGACTTCAATGTCCATGCCAATGACGTGGCTTCCATTCAGGCAGCGCACCTAGTGTCGTCCATGGCAGCACTGGGACTCTCCCGATTTATAACGACCCCCACTCACCGAGCTGGGCACACGCTTGATTTGATCTTCATGGTGGGGGTAACAGTGGACTGGATTACTGCTTTGGCAGTACAATGCCCTGAGGGCCCGTCTGAATGTTGCACCCCAATCCTGTTTAGGCAGCAAGCGAATTTTAGCTTGCCCACGGAGCCAAATGGACCCAGTGCGGCTCCAGATGGCCCTGCGGGATCTGATGCCCCCTGGTGGCTCGTTGGATGAGCTTGTAGACGACTGGCACAGTTGGCTCTCTGCAGCCATCAATGAGATTGCTCCCCAACACCCTCTGCGCCCTCGCTCTAGGCTTGCTCCCTGGTTTACCCAGGAGCTGCGGCTTATGAAGCGAGAGCTGAGACAGTTAGAGAGATGGTGGCGCCGTGCTCAAGACAAAGCTACAAGAGCATCTTATAGGATGTTTATGAGATCATATGAGATGGCAGTCAAAGCTGCTTAGAGAGAGTTCTATGCGGCTACGATTGCGTCTGAGAGCTTACGCCCAGCCCAATTGTTTAGAACAATTCAGCTTATAACAGCTCTGCCATAGGGCAGACTAAAAGCTAGGGAATTGGATATTGGCTGTGAGGCATTTGCGAGCTATTTCGCGGATAAAGTCTTGGTGCTCCGCCGCGACCTCCCCGCCACAGTTGAAGCAGTGAGTGAACTTGAGGCCCCTTGCGCGTCTTCCATTCCGGCTTTGGATTATTTCAGCCCACTCAGCCTGGAGGAAGTCGACAGATTGCTCGCAGCTGTATGCCCAACCACATGCAGCCTTGATCCGTGCCCTTCCTGGCTCATTAAAGCGGGCCATGAGGGGTTTCAAGGTGCCCTAAGGGAGATTATCAACAAGTCCCTCTCTGAGGGGCGGTTCCTGGGGGCACTCAAGGAAGTGATGATCCGCCTTGCAATGGCTTGTCTCCTTTCTCCAAGGTCGGGGACAAAGGGTGGCCATTGGGGAGCAGCGGTCCCAAAAGCACCCACTAGTGTGCCCCAAGGGGCTGTGCTCTCCCCGATGTTACTTAACATCTATATGCGCCCCCTTGCCCAGATTGCCCGGAGGCATGGGCTGGTCTGTCACCAATATGCGGATGACACCTAGCTCTATCTGATGTTGGGCGGTCAGTCTGACTCTACCCCGGAAGATCTGGACCGGGCGTTGCAGGATGTGGCTGGATGGCTTAGATTGAGTCGATTGAAACTGAACCCGACGAAGACAGAGGTCCTGTGCCTGAATCGGAGCGGTACGGGGGTAGGGATCCCACTCCCAGCCTTTGGTGGGGTGCCACTGGTGCCAGCTCCGAGGGGCAGGAGTTTGGGAGTACTCCTGGATGCTTCTTTAACAATGGAGGCCCAGGCAGCAGCTGCTGCCAAGGCAGCCTTTTACCATCTTCGGCTGATTAGGCAGTTGGTTCCCTTCCTCAAACGCAATGATCTGGCTGCAGTGATCCATGCTATGGTCACCTCGAGGTTGGACTACTGCAGTGCTCTCTACATGGGGCTGCCCTTGGTGCAACTCCGGAAGCTGCAGCTGGTGCAGAATGCGGCGGCCAGGCTGTTGATAAGTCTCCCCAGGTGGGAGCACATCCAGCCTGTGCTTAAGACTCTGCACTGGCTCCCAATAGCATTCCGGATTCGTTTCAAGGTTCTGGTTTTGACCTTTAAAGCCCTTTATGGTCAGGGACTGGCCTACCTGAGGGACTGCCTTTCCTGTATGTTCCCCAGAGAGCACTGCGATCAGGATCCCAAAACCGCCTGGACCTCCCTGGCCCAAAGGAAGTCAGGTTGATGGCAACCAGGACTAGGGCTTTCTCGTTTGTAGCTCCGTCCTATTGGAACGAGCTTCCTGCCGAGATCAGGGCCCTGTGGGACTTGTCACAGTTCCGCAGGGCCGTGAAAACAGAACTTTTTAGGCAGGCGTTCCGCTAGGAGTGGCATCCTACCAGCAGTGCCCTGTGTGAACTCCGATCCAACACGACCTAGTGCGATGGCACCGCTGAATGTGTCCCTAAACTGCAATTTATTTTTATCTATCACCATCGAATGAATGTTTTATATTGACCTGTCTATGTTTTTAAATGATGTATTTTATGCTATTACTGTAAAATGTATACTGCTTATCAGTTTTTGGAAGCTGCCCTGAGCCCGCCTGGCGGGGAGGGCGGGGTAGAAGTGAAATAAATAAATCAGTATATTGATGGCACCTCATTTTACAGTTGCAGACTCTCTCATCCAAACACCACACCAAACTGTTCAGTGCTAATATTGACTGTGGTGGAATAGCAAAGAGTTGTTCCCAATGAATGGCAGTTCCCCCCCCCCCCCCCAGCCCACCCTTTTTGAATGAAAGGAAAACACAAAAAAGTTTGAGAATGAATGGCAAAAACCAAATTAGAGCCAGATCAAAGCCATCTCTCCTACACCTACAGTTTTGTTAATCCACCCTAGGAGAATCTGGCAGCTCATAGCACTGCATGCTGCTGAGAAGTCTAGGAAAATCTCTTCTCCATTTCCAAATGCTGGTAGTCCAGAAGGGCCATCGAGGGGTTCTTGGCTCCAAGATCAGGTTGAAATGTACATTCAATCCAGTCAAGTGAGATTTACGCATGCAGGATTCCTGGAGCTTGGAGGCCATTACATAATCTATTTTATACTAGAAACAGAAGATTGGCCTATAGTTAGCGGGGTCATCTGAACAGAAGGATCACTTTATCAGAAGGATCTGGGTTTGTTGGTTACAGGTGTGGTTCTTCCCCTTCCTATAAATCAAGTATGCTGAATAAAGAAAGGGCAGTGGGTGTAAGGGAAAAGAACATAAGAAGTGTGTTTGGAGTGGTGAGCTGTTGGGGTTTTTCCCCACCTTGAAAAAACTTTGAAAGAATGCAACCCTATATTCCAAAAAAGCCCTCCTGAAGGGCCAAACCTCAGCACTTACCACATTCTTCTACATCCAGCACCCAGGAACTCTTGGAGGCAGATCTTCCTGTCAGTCTCTTGGCAGAGTCTTCCAGCTCCTTCTCTACCTGCAGAAGAGAAGGTGTCAGTCTGTGACTGCCCAGAGGTGTGTGTCTATTAATTTGCTACATTATTAGTCTGCCCTTCCTTCAATGAGCTCAGGGTGGGGTACATCATTTCTGCTTTCCTCCATTTAAGCTCACAACCTTGTGAGGTAGGTTAGGCAAAGAGAGAGAGGCAGAGAGAGAGAGACTCTTAGTGAGCTTTGTGGCAGAGCAGGGACTTGAACCTGGTTCTTCCAGATCCTAAGCTGGCATTCTAACCACTAAACTAAGTTGGTTCTTCAGGCTTCCTCCAGAACTCTCATGACCCCAGCATATTTTAACATTAATCACAATTTCATGATCTAAACCAACTCAAGTTAGAACAAAACTGAGAAATATATTATACATACCCAATGCTAAGAAAAATTATTGATTTGGTATGGTAATATAGAAGGAACCTGTGTTTTAGTGTCTAATAAAGACAAAATGGAGAAGAAAAGTAATTCTTTAGGATTTTTTATTAGATTCACAGTGCAATGCTATGTAGGAGTTACTCCAGACTATATGCATGGATTTCAAGGTACTTAGACTGGAGTAACTGTGGGTGCCTTCCCCCCCATCACTGTGTGGGCATACACATATTTAGGAAAAATGTTTTTTAAGTTTACAATACACGGTATCTGGGCCAAATTGCGCATAGAACAAATTCCTTCCTGGCAGACATTAGTCGGACTCCACAACAAAACAACCGATCCTGGTATAGGGAAAAGAGAGAAAGGTGCCCACTTACCCTGTGGTGAGCTCTGCAGTGCTGCCTCACTGGACACTTCATGCACAATGGGGCCCTGGGAGTGCACACCATTGCCCCCAGTTCCATCATAGCTTGGTTAAAGTCCCCTGGATGGGCTGGATCCACCAGCGCGTGTGATAAAGCCCTAAGATGAACAGCAACCTACATTGGCAAGCACAACAGGGAAGCCCAAGGCAGCCAGGTGAAAGAGATCTTGAGCCTTCTCTGTCTACAACCACAGTCATGGGGAAGGATGCAGAGAATTGCATCCAAATAATTCTGTGTAAAATAAGGGACCGAGGAAATGAAGTAAAGGTTTTGCATAGAGCTGTCCTTGCAGCTTGCAGTAGGGAAGTATTGCTTAAAAAGGTAGACTTGGTTCTCTAATATTATCTAACACAGAATCTGATGACCCTGAAAGAAGCTTGACAATTATTTCTGTTTTTTTCCTTAACGAGACCATTTCTTGTCCTAAACAATATGAACAGTGTCTTCTAAAAACTCACTGTGATGGACTGCACTTTAAAGTCTTATAAGTGTTGTGTAAACAGGTAAAGGACTGTGAAGGGTTAATTCTTCACAGAGCCTGAGAGCCTTGAGTGACAGGCTGCTCCAAGAGATCTGATTGGTTAGCATCAGTTGATCATAGAAAGACTTCTGAACTGAAAACTGAGGAGAATTCAATCTGAGTCTAGCCCTGACGGAGAAGAGTTTAGTACTGACAGGGTTTGTGCTTAGCCCTAACTGAGAGCAGTTTAACACTGATGGAGTACTGGGAAGGTTAGCAAGAGGAGTGAGTAGTTAGGTGCAGACTCCCATTCAGGCAAGAAAAGGGGATAGATCTTCCAGTGAGAAAAGAATTTCCCTACCCAGTTAAAACAGGCAGATAGCTCTGAAGAATGGAGAGATCCCTGGTCTGGTGTGTTTAGAAACTGCCTTTTAAATCCTGAGAAGTCAATTAAAACTCAAGAAGAGCACTGGTGTGTTTAGTGAAGGTGTTTGGGTACTGGACAGAGTATCCTGGAAACCAAAAGAACCACATACACTCAAGAAAGTGTACTGGAATGTTTAGAAAACACTGAAACAAAAGCCTCTCATTTTAAAGATTCTAAGTCACTGTGAAAAGCATCTCTCAGTTGCTTGAAACATATGAACTGTAGTCTATGCCTGTACTGAATTACTTCAGAGGTCTATATTGATTTACTTCAGAAACATTACCCTTGATTTCACCTGACCTTTACACTGAATAAAATATTTTATTATTTTTGAACTTTAAAAGTCTTTGAGTGCCATTTCAGTGGTTAAGGGGGATCTCAACCCTTCCCTCAGGTTCCAGGGCTGTGCCAGCAGCGAAATATCATATTGTGACAGGGTGGGACAGCAACTGTTCTTCAGAAAGGAAGAAAATAGATTCAAAGGGCTGCTCAGTGAGAAAGGGAGAGAAAAACAGGGAGAATCTTGTCTCAGAGGGAGGGAAGTGTGGAAGGTCGTGATACTCCTCTTAGAGGGGTTTGGAGGGGCACCCACATATTTATTTGTAAGCTTTGCTCAGTGTCTCCCTTCTACAGCCCCTACCCTTTCCCAGGAGCTATTCTCACCCTAGTCCTGAGCATACTTGGCTGGTAGTGGAATTTATTTATTTAAATATTTATACCCCACCTTTTTTGATGGCTCAAGGCAGTTTACAAACTCAAATTTAACAATGCAAAACAAAATACAACAAAATCCCACCTAAGCCCCTGCTAAAAATTCTGGCAGCTTGCATCCCTTGCCCCAAATTCTCCTTTTCCTAGTCCTACAGTACACCACCTTTTTCAGTAACAGAAATTATGGCCTTTTGATTTCAAGGATCGAGCCCCCTTGTTCCATGCTAGTGGTGGGTATGGCTAATCCAGACTCAGGAACCTCTGCCTAAACTACTAGCAAGGAAGACCGATTAAAAAACATCTGCATACAGTAAAGGGCTGGCTGGGAACCATCCAAAACAAGTATGATTTTGTCAGGTAGCTGCCATTATTCTCTAGCTGGGATTTCAGATGAGGAATAAGAGGCAAAAATCTGTCTCCTTATTTGACCCTTGCATCCTAAAGCTCCACCTGCACCATTACAACCACATTCCTTTTCTTACCAGACTTTATCGGTAACAGCAGAATTGGTGGGATCAGCCCCAATGGCTCGTACACGGCACAAGACCCGAATTACATTTCCATCCACCACACCTGTCACCTGGAAGCATTGAGCAACAACAACAGTCAGTGATCATCCCTGTGAGAGTTCATATTCAAGTGTCACTTAGCTAAGGGAAGGGCAATGTAAGAGCAAAGGGACCTTTCTGCTCATAAAACTAGAGCATTGTTATTTTCAGAAGCAAGTATGAGAAATACAATACACAACGGGTCCCATTCTTGTAGTAAATCATTGTATTTTCCCACTCTTTGAACGTTTCCAGTGTGACTACCGAGAGAATTAAATTACAACTCAATTCATGATGTTTAGGGCATTCCAAAGACCTCCCCCAACACATGTAAATGTGAAATGAGCTGCAAAGAGCAGTTGGGCAGGAGATGAGAAGTCTATGTCTCTCAACCAATGGTGGACTCTGTGTGTTCTGGGGTTAATCAAGGCAAGCCAGGCCCAGTCTGAGGTACCATCTGCTTCATGCAAATTCCCTAAGGCAAAGCTGCCTATCCAGAGTGCAGCCTTATTCACCTGGCCAAATGCTATGGATGCAATAGCTCCTGCAGTGTACTTCCCTACTCCTGGCAACAGCTTCTGCAGCTCCTCTGCTGTCCTGGGCACATGACCTGCCATCTCTGATACAATCTGCAAAAGATCAGTGAATTCATTTATTCACCTCATTTATACCCCACCTTTCTCCACAGTGGACTTAAGTCACCTGGCAATTTCATTATGAACATCTCCAATTTATATGGAAACACACAACTGCCAATCCAACAGTCAGTGCAGAGAATTAGGGACAATCCAAATCAAAGAAAGGAAGTGAAATAGTGACACGCAAATCTGCTATGAAAAAGCCAGCTGTGCAAAGGCCAGCTTAACAATAGAGGGCCTTGTGCTACATGCCAAACTACAGTGGACAGCTGTGCCCACAGAAGCCAAAGCCACAACGGCAGCAATGTAAGAAGGACCACCTTTACAGGTTTTATAATACACCCCTATTACTCACACCAGCCCTTTTAAGAAGGAAGTGATTCCACGGCTGAGAGTAATAGGGGTGGGGGAAGAGTCTATACAGGCAATACAGTGCAGTGTCTCATGCACTGGAACTGGATATGGAAAAGCATTCCCCACATCTGTACTTGGTTATGAAAATTCATTGCATGGCCAAATTATTTTCTCCCAGCCTTAAATACTCTGCTTACTCTCGGGCAGTTAAAGTACTCTGAAATTTTTGGAGGAAGGTGGGACACAAATTCAATACACATATTTGAAGGTCTGGGACGCATCTCACCCATAAACTATGCATTTACCTTCAGGGAGCTGCTCAGAGCAGGCCCTCAATAGTAAGCTCTTTGTAGATACTGATCTTGTCATCTAAGAACATTTTCCACTCTCCTACTAGTGAGACAAACTATGACATGGGTCACAAGAGCTAATTGTCTGCTCTGGGTCCCTTCCAAAGTGGCTATCTATAGCCAACAACCTTCCTTTATCACCAGTCATTAAAGGATGGGAATGATTCTCCTTGCCAAAACCAACCACCACCAGCCACATGCACACAGACAATGACTCATCCATGCCCATAGAGTACCTTATGTGCACCTTCCTGGAGCCGCTTCCCTCGAGAATAGTAGCCAAGCCCTGCCCACAGTTCATTCACTTCCTACTCCCAAACAGAAGGAGATGTTAGGGGAAACCAGAACATGGCGAAGGAAAGATCAATTTTTCTTGAATACATGCAAGTGTACTCATGTATGTTTGTGCAGATACAGTTAACGATCTTGCATTCTCTTTCTTACCTCCAGTGAAGCTCCAGCTAGATCCTGTAAGGTTGGCCATTTCTGCATCACAAAGAAAAAGGTTTACTGATCTACAAAACAGCCTGCATGAATCTGTTCCAGAAACCAAAAGCTAATGCAAATGAGAAGGTGCCACAGGGTAGTTTAGCATCACCTGCATCCAGCGATTGTAGTAGTTGATCACAGAAGCCACTTGAGTCTGTTGGAGCATGATCTCAGATACCCACACTGCAAACACAAACCGGGAAATGTAAGCATTAGGGATTCTGATTTCTTCCAGAACCTTCTCAGTCTTGCCTAGCAAATAGGAAATGCTGCTCCATGAATAACAGAAAGGAAACTAGTGGCCTATTTCAGTATCCCTCAGTTGCAGAAGGGCAATGCAGCTGAGGATAACTAGTTCCGCTTGCCGTTTTCTTCTTTCCCTTTGACTGGTGCCACCCACATGCTGTGACCTGATGGATTTGCCATCTTGCTTTTTCTGGGGCCCCAATAACTCTACACGGGCCTAGTTGGTAACACACACAAAGTGATTTTCTCTGCAGTGAAACAGATTACCCACCGCCTGCCTACATATCCCCTGAAGCTGCCAGCAGGACACTTTTATATACTGGTTGTGCAGTTAGCTCCAGAGCAGCATAAAAGCAGATCAGTGACAGGAACTCCTAGCCAAACTCTTTCAAGTTGTCTCTCACCAGCATATGCTCGTCTGTCAGCATCAGCTTCAATTGTGGCCTGTAACAGCATGAAGAGGGGAATTCATGAAAAAGGACACAACAACACAGCCACTGCTTGCACCTTTCAAAAAAGGCTCTTTTCTAAGTGGCTTGGAATCTGCATATAGCAGGCCATACCAGTTTTCTCCAAGGAAGGTCCCGTTTGCAATTATTGTACCAGGCAAGCAGCCTTTTCCGAAACAGTTCAATTTCAACTGCACTGCTGAATGTATGAAATGAAGACTGCTGGCTGGGCACTCCTGCAACAGTAAGAGCATAGTTAACAATTTTTAGGAGCTAATTTTATGAGTAATTAGAGAAGTAAAAAAAAAAGCACCCACATGCTCCATAATGCTCACTGGTGTATTTCCTGGTGCCCACTTGCTCATTTCCTAAAGCAAACAGCTAATCCTAGCTTTTCTTCAACTTACTGGAGGAGGTGCTTCTGAAGATCCCAAGAAGCATCACCATTGTGTCTGGAAGGAACCTTCATTTGGAAATACCTTCTTCCATTATACAAGGATGCTTGGCTTGGAACCTCCCAACACGTGATTGGCCACAGTCACCCATAGCAGCTATTTTATGGTGATGCTTACTACCTGCTCTTAAAATTCCAAAAATGCCCACAGTCTCAACAAGGCTGGGAACTCCTGCCCTAGGCGATGTCTCTTTTCACCTTGACAGTATACAGATAAAAGCAGGAAAAATGTGACACCCTGAGTACAGTTTTCTAGAACTTTCTGTGTGGCCATGCAAGTCTATTGTGCTGGGCAAACAGAGTTCTCACTTTACACAGTCCATATGCATTTCTATTTTTAATTTTTAAAAATGTGTGTGTGTTAAGTGTCATCACTTCTGACTTATGGTGGCCCTATGAATTAAAATACCACCAAATAAATGCCTAGAATATTTCTACAATCATAGTACTACAAGAATGGAGACAAAGTATACATTTTCAGGTTTTGTGTGGTGGTCTTAAGTCAGATCTCTATTAAAGTTCTAATGAATGTGTTAGATATTAAGAAAGGGGAAATGCAGATTCACATGAATGTCCTTCAACATGAACTAAGCAGCAGGTTACTATAATGCTCTGTACTTGCTGTCTATTACAAAGTCCGTTCCTGGAATCATTGAGAGCATCCAGGCTGACTCTATAATCTGGGAAAGTACAACTAGACTGCAGAATCCAAAGAAGGCACATTGATATCAACATCTAGATACATCTCTCTCAAGGGCAAGGGATGAATTTTAGAATACAGCAGATCACAGAACTGTTTGGCATCCAAAGCATCCCCCATCCCAGGTTGTTTAATATATTAGCATTATCGAGTGAGTACCCGGAAAGATATGAAGGCCTCTGAGAAACTGCAGGGGGGGACAATGTAGGCATCCCCCCAATTCTCCCCTCTCCAGGACTCTTTAAGGTCTCATTGACAGACAGCTGTGGTGGCTCAAGTGGTTAAGACACTGAACTGCAGGCTGTGGGAGGTCAGTAGTTCAGCAGTTCGAGACCCGGGTGCCGCATGATGGAGTGAGCTCCCATCTCTAGTTCCAGCTCCTGCCAACCTAGCAGTTCGAAAGCAAGACATTGCAAGTAGATAAATAGGTACCACTTCGCTGGGAAGGTAACAGCGGTCCGTGCGCCTTGGCGTTTAGTCATGCCGGCCACATGACCACGGAAATGTCTTCGGACAGCGCTGGCTCTTTGGCTTTGAAACAGAGATGAGTACCGCAACCCTAGAGTCGGACTCGACTGGCTTTCGAGCAAGGGAACCTTTACCTTTACTTTAATAAACTAACACCTAACCAGGAAAGAGCCCCTGTCATATATTTAGTTCACATCAACCTCTGATTTCTCTATCTGAATATGTAAGCAAACTAGAAGTTACAGTGAACTCAGGAACTGCTATCCAAAGATGAACTCATAATGAAAACAGGGCCTCAAAGATTCCGCTTTCCCTGCCCTTTACATAACATGGTTTGTTGTGGTACTGGACAAGATATTTTTGCAGCCTAAGCACCTTTGCAGAGCATGGTACTTTCTTCAAATTTCCTTGGCGATTTCTGTGGTTTGTCAGTGCCATGCTGTATTCCTTGCTTGCTGCATGCTGCCAACTGAATTTTACTCATTGCCAGGCTAGGAAAAGCAGAAAGCATGTTACTGTTAGAGCAGATCTTCACACCCCTCCTTCCTCTCCAAATACAAAACCAGCAACATACATAACTTTCTATGTATGATACCTTATACTTTTCCAAAACAGATTGTAATATGGAAATAGGAACTAGTAACACAACTGGCTGCCACTAACACAATCACACAAGTCTAGAGGGGACTTTGAGCATTACAAAGATAGATGTGTAGTACAGTCCACCTTCATTATTCTACACATGCAGCACAAACAAGGTAGCAGCATCTTGCAGGTAGGGATGCTATTTGGGGAGGGGGGGACTCCAGCAGTAAACATCAAAAAGATCCTACTCCAACAATACTAGCTTTCCACTTGCAGGAAGTTTTTTTAAAAAATAGAAGGGAGAATTGAAAAAACATTCCCCACTTCATTTTGCTGCAAATGTACTTGGCAACCTGCACAGTGCCAAGAGAGCACAAGCGCCCTCAAAGCCAGCTTACTGGTGGTGGTGATGGACGACTGGTCAAACTCCTACCTGCGTCTTTTTGTTACTTTCTTTCAGCGCCCGCCACATGTTCTCTCCCCGCCCTGACTAGCACACAGCCAATCAGAGCAAGTCTCAACGACGGATTCAACCTTAGACGTAAGTAAGGGAGTGGGACATACAGAACTCTAGCCAATCCGCACCATGTGCAAGAATAGTTTTGAAAAGGTCTTCTACTTTCCTGTTTGTGAGAGGAAAGCTTCCTTCGGGTGGCTCTGTCCCGATTAACGCCTGAGCAAATTAGCAGCGCAAGCTTGTACAAAGGCACGCCCGAACAAAGCTTGAGTCCAGTGGCACCTTTTAGACCAACAAAATTTTATTCTGGGTATAAACTTTCTGAAGTGTGCATGCACACAGAATCTTATACCCAGGATAAAACTTTGTTGGTCTTAAAGTTGCCGTTGCCACTGGGCTCAAACTTTGTTTTTGCTGCTTCAGATCAACACGGCTATCCACCTGAAAGGTATGCCAGTTTAAGACCCTGAATTTCAATGGGTGTAGACTGGAGTAACCTAACACAGGATTGCACTGTTCCGATGCAATCCTATTAACCTTAGTTGTGAGTAAACACACATAAGATTGCGCTGTAAAGCTCCAGTCCTACGTGCTCGTAATTAGCGGCAAATCCCGTTGAGTTTACTGGGACTTATTCCAAGGAAGCATGCCTCTAATGGGGCTGTGTAGCAACTGCAAGCCCAACTACACAGGCACGGGGTGTCAAAATATCCCAGTTGATTGTGTATGTCGGGAGAAAGTCGGACGTCTCTAAAAAATCTGCAACAGTTCTTAAAACGAAGCTCCAAAACGTCTCTTTCCGCCCACCCTTCAGGCACTCACCGAGACAGCTCAACCCCTGCGCCTCTTCCAGAGAAGGACCCTCATACTGCGCTATGCGCCGGAAGTCAGTGAAGGGAGATGGAGAGGTTTTGATGGGTTCGTGGTGGACATCCTCTGGCGGCAAGAAAAAGCATTTCTGCGGCTTCTGACATGTACTTTAGCCGGAAGTGGTGTAAGAATTTTCTTCAGCGGCCTAGTCTGAGAAAAATCTGGTTTCTTCCAAGGTCCTACCTGGGGTTGGGATTTCTAAGGAGCTGATCGCTTTTATCCTGATTGCTTCTATCGTTGTCTCTCTGTGGACTGTGACAGGAAAAAAAAGTCCTATTTGATAGTTGCAGTTCTTTAGGCTCTTGGGTTTGCGATCAAGGAAATATCCTTTTTTGTTTCAGCTAGGGTACGTAAGTGGCAGCCTCTGGTTGGGAATGTTGGCTTTGGTCACTGCCTTCTTCAACAGTGTTAGCCTAAGATTTTTTAAATCATTTGCTGTTTGCTGCTTGATCCTTACAGCTGTTTGACGATGACTTCCTTGAAGGTGCCAGTAATTGATGTCCAGAATGATAATTTCAAGGAGCTCTGGCCATCTATACTCTTGGCAATCAAAACTTCTAGCTTCATTGCTGTTGATACGGTGGGTACCTCGTCTAGCATGAGTTACTAAAGGATGTGTGTGTGACAGGGTGAAGTTGTGTGTAATAAGGATGTCACTGAGTTCCCATCCTACTGTAACTCCTGTTCCATGTTACTTTTGTACATTCAGGACCTGTGATCCCCGGCATAGCCTTTTTGGACTGGTCTGAGGGGATCTTTTCCTTTTTCACCAGCAAAAAACCTGGATGCAGCCTAAAGTATTAAACCTTAATAAGTCATTTGGAGTGTTCTGCTAGGCCATTCTGAATTGGCAGAGAGTTTCATAAGTGAAGAGTTGAAACAGTTCAAGCTAGCACACTATAGTTGCAGGCAAGCTTTTTCTGAGGTCATATGAAAAGGACTGTGTGTGGGTTGATTGGTGGTAATCATCAACTAAGAATCTATTTCCACCTTTAGAAATCTTGCTCTTTTCTTGTATCCATAGGAACTTAGTGGGCTTGGAACAAGAAAGAGTTTGTTAAACCAGTAAGTAACACGCTATTGCTGTCTTTTTTATAAAGCAAATTCTTGCAATTCTTCTGGGTAATCACTTTTTTGGAAGCAGAAGTAGGGGGTCTTTTCTATAATTGTCAAGTTTTTGTCTCTTTCTCAGTACCAAAGTTTGTTTGAGGATACTTCTATCAGGTTTCTGGTTGGGAGCAGTTCATTAGGTTTAATGTCCACATGAGAAAAGCAGCTTAAGATGGGATTGTTCACTCTGAGCAAACAGTCGTGCAAATGGTAACTCTGCTGGCTGTCAAGCTAATTTATCTGCTTCCTTTTTAAGTAGTATTTGTTTGGCTGTACGCATCTCATATGGGAAGAGACTCATACCTTCCACATAATGAAGAATGTTTTTAATGGAATGGGGTAGGGAAACATATCTCATAAATAGGGAACCTTAGAAAGCCATGGCTAAATAGTTCCTTGTGATGGAGCTTGTTTCCTTTTAAGATATTGGATGTCTTTTTACACAGGTGCATTGAAGAACGGTACAAAGCTGTATGCAATGCTGCTAGAACACGCTCCATCTTATCTCTAGGGATTGCTTGTTTCAAGAAGCTCCCTGATAAGGTATACTGCTCATCCTGTGGTGTTCACCCTACTGTCTTTATTTCTGTGGGTAAGACTATTAGCAGGTCATGGAAGGAAGTAGTTCTGTTTTGTGAGGTGATTTTGTTGGTTTATTTCTTAAAGCCTGAGAGAGAGGCATTTTTAAGGATTTGGAGGGGTTAGTTTGGTGTAGTAGTTAAGAGCGTGGACTCTAATCTGGGAGAACTGGGTTTGATTCCCCACTCCTCCACATGCAGCTGCTGGTGTGACTTTGGGTCAGTCAAAAGTTCTTTCAGAGCTGTTCTCTCAAGGAGAGCTCTCTCACTCCCACCTACCTTACAGGGTGTCTGTTGTGGGGAAGAGAAGGGAAACAGATTGTAAGCCACTCTGAGACTCCTTTGGGTAGTGAACGGTGGGGTATAAATCCAATCTCTTCCCTCTCCTCTCGAGATTAATGTTACAAGGAATTTTTAATGTAAAGTGATTGCAGAAATGGTGTACTGAGCTACCGGGACTGGTTCTAAAACAATAAGGACAGGATTCACGGATAACTTGAGCTATGACTTTTCACACTCTTCCTATGATACAGTTTTCAATTTTATTGGGCTGGCTTATGTTGCAGTTGGAAAACACATACCTCTCCCAGATCTACAACCTGACTCTGCTGTGTATGGAGGAATACATCATTGAACCACAGTCAGTTCAGTTCCTTGTGCAACATGGATTTGACTTCAACAAACAATATTCACAGGGCATTCCCTATCATAAAGGCAATGACAAGGTATTGAGTATGGAAATTCCCAACTACAGTAGCTAAGTATCTATGTTATGAGGACTTCTGTCCCAAGCAGAAAGCACATGTGGGTGGAAGTGGGCTTTCTCTGTAGCAGACATTCCTGTAGAAATGTCTCTTTTATAACATGTATCTGAATGGGATCTGCCATCTGGATATTAATGCTAGATGTTGGGCTTTCTGTGATTTAGGGAGTAATATCTCTTCTGTAATTTGTATTATAAACTACTTCAGGGGGCAGTGAGGACCAGAACATAAGAGATGCCAATGTTGGATCAGGCCAAAGGCCCATCCAGTCCAACACTCTGTATCACACAGTGGCCAGAAATACCAGTGCCATCAGGAGGTCCACCAGTGGGGCCACCACCAGTGGGGCCACCAGTGGGGCCAGACATTAGAAGCCCTCCCACTGTTGCCCCCCCCAAGCACCAAGAAGACAGAGCATCCCTTGCCCCAGAGTCCCTATCTATACCTTGTGGCTAATAGCCACTGATGGACCTCTGCTCCATATGCTTATCTAATTCCCTTTTGAAGCCGTCCATGCTTGTAGCCGCCACCACTTCCTGTGGCAGTGAATTCCAAGTGTTAATCACTCTTTGGGTGAAGAAGTACTTCCTTCTATCGGTTCTAACCCGACCGCTCAGCAATTTCATGGAGTGCCCATGAGTTCTTGTATTGTGAGAAAGGGAGAAAAGTACCTCTTTCTCTACCTGCTCTTTCCCATGCATAATCTTATAAACCTCAATCATGTCACCCCTCAGTCGTCGTTTCTCCAAGCTAAAGAGCCCTAAGCGCCTTAACCTTTCCTCATATGGAAAGTGTTCCAACCCTTTTATCATTCGAGTTGCCCTTTTCTGCACTTTTTCCAAAGCTATAATATCCTTTTTAAGGTGTGGAGAGCCAGTCTGGTGTAGTGGTTAAGTGTGCGGACTCTAATCTGGGAGAAGGCACTTTTTCCAAAGCTATAATATCCTTTTTAAGGTGTGGTGACCAGAATTGCACACAGTATTCAAAATGAGATTGCACCATTGATTTCTATAGAGGCATTATGATATTGGCTGATCTGTTTTCAATACCCTTCCTAATAATCCCCCAGCATAGCATTGGCCTTTTTTATTGCAGTCACACACTGTCTCGACATTTTCAGTGAGTTATCTACTACAACTCCAAGATCTCTCTCTT
>NW_015164190.1:710822-711049 GCF_001447785.1 Gekko japonicus
GAACCTCATTTGCCATTTTGACGCCCACTTGCCCATCTTTGACAGATCCCTTTGGAGTGCCTCACAATCCTCACTGGTTTTCACCACCCTGAACAACTTCATATCATCCGCAAATTTAGCCACTTCACTGCATACTCCCAACTCCAAATCATTAATGAACAAGTTAAAAAGCAGTGGACCAAGAACTGATCCCTGCGGTACCCCACTGCTTACCCCCTTCCACTGAG
>NW_015164190.1:712444-712639 GCF_001447785.1 Gekko japonicus
TTCCCTCCAACACCAAGCACTCCTACTCCCCGATTTTACCTCAGACACTTCTAGCATTTGTATAGAAACAACTGTAATTTCCCATACTAGTTAAGCCTGCCACCTTCCTCTTGCTATCTCGAGACCTTGTCAGGCAGTCCATGTCACTAGCCATGGTCTCAGTGGACAATTTCAATCCACCTCCCTGTAGAAAAG
>NW_015164190.1:712962-738930 GCF_001447785.1 Gekko japonicus
CTGGACCTATGTTTCCTGCCCAGCAGCCTAAATTTCTCCTCCAGGACCTCACAACTGCATTTCCCCACATCGTTGGTGCCGACATGCACCACGACCACTGGCTCCTCCCCAGCACTATCTACCAGCCTATCTAAAACACGCGTAATGTCCGCTACCTTCGCACCAGGCAGGCAAGTCACCATACGGTCAGTACGTGGGTTTGCCACCCAGCTGTCTACCTGCCTAAGGATCGAATCACCAACTACCAAGAGCCCCCCTCCCAGCCTGCCCAGGGATGGTTCCTTAGTGCAAAAGGATACCCGCTCACCAGCTGGGGAAGAGGTCCCTTCTGAGGGCACATTCCCCTTATCCTTAACACAGTGCCCTCTTTTCCCTTGACCCTCATGCTCCCTGACAGCGGCATGGCTGCCAGATTCAGAGTGGGACATATGTAACAAGTGCCTGAGAGTCTTCTCTGTGCACCTAACTGACTGTCTCTGCTTCTCCAGGTCAACCACCTTGGCCTCAAGGGAAGAAACCCATTCCCCAGAGAGTCTTTTCTGTGCGCCTAGATGACTGTCTCTGCTTCTCCAGGTCAGCCACCTTGGCCTCAAAGGAGCAAACACGTTCCCCGAGACACACCCAAGACTTCTGTCCAGTGGGCAGATAATCATACATGTGGCACTCCGTGCAAAACACTGGATAGCCCCCAACCCCCTGCTGGCATTCTGGCTTCATAATTGCTTTTAGAATAAGTAAATATAATCTCCCTTTTAAAACCCCTTGTATTTATGTGGTTTTTCTTGTCGAAGTCAAATTACTTTACGGGGAAGACAGAGAGCCTAGGGCCTTCGCTTTCTGGCTCTTCTTGGGCTTCCCACAGAGCCCCTAGGCTTCGGCTCGTGCCTCTGCCAAGGTGCTTTCTTAAATACTGAATTACAGTCAATCACAGTCAAACAATGCCCCTTCCTCTCCCTCTCTCAAGCAGCCAGGACTCTGCAACAACTCTAAGCGCTGTCCTCAGCTGAATCCCCTTAGCTAAAAGCAAGTAAAAAAAAACACTCACCCCTCCGTCTCCTGCTCAGAGCTCAGCTGGGTCTCCCAGTGTTTGGATCAAACAATATGGTAGTATGCTAGGGTGTCCTACTAGGAGGTGGACACCTCCACTGGCAGTGAGTTTAGAGGAGAGGATTCTTCTACAGTTTTAGAGCCTGTGCTGTACCTGGTAGTCAAAGGGCCAGAGATGGCTTTATTCTTCAACCAATTATTGTACTTGTTTTGTATTACATGTTGGGAAGAGCCACATACTGCCCTTTACTTACATCTTGATGTCCTTTCTTAACATCTGAGCATATGGGATGAGCCTTCTGCCAGAGAAATTGCTTCAGTGGCTAAGAAGCTAGTACAGGAGTTGAAGTTAGATTAGTTAACATTTTCTCTCTGTCTTTTCACAGGGAAATGAAAGCCAAAGCCAGACAGTCCGTACTTTCTTTCTGGAACTCATCCGAGCCAGGAAGCCACTGATTCTGCACAATGGCTTAATTGATTTGGTCTTCTTGTACCAGTGCTTTTATGCTCACCTGCCTGACAATTTAGGCACCTTCACTGCTGATCTTTCTGAGATGTTTCCATCTGGTATCTATGACACCAAGTATGCCTCTGAATTTGAGGCACGCTTTGTGGCCTCCTACCTAGAGTATGCCTACAAAAAGAGGTATGTATCTCTTCCCAGATTTAGCAAGGGCTGAAGCGGGGAGAGGCTAGCTAAAGTGTGCAAAGCTGATTGTTGCTGTCAGAAAAGTATGTTCAGGAACATGATCTAATTTCCATCTAAGATGCCTCTCCCTTCTTGGTATCTAGGTAGTCAGTTTCCATATAGATTATTTGTGAATATTAATGCTCCTCCAGGTATTAGAAGAAACAGGTGAAACTTTTTTCTGTGTGCTTCACCTTTCCAGAAACAAGCTGCTTCCTGTTTTTAGAAAATATCCTCCTTTTTGAATTCCTTCCTTCATGCTATTCTCTTGGAATTAGGAAGGAAGGGTAATGGGCTCTACACACACTTCCAAATTTATATGATTGTAATGTATCTTTGGTTATGCCAGCAATGTACATACTTTATCTTATGTTTCTGTATTTCGTCCAGGGAGTTCAGGGTGATGTACATTCCTGTGACATAAATTACATTAAGGCGACAGTGACTAGCCCAGTGAACTTCATAGCAGAGAGAGGGTTTGAATGCAGGTCTTCCCAGGCTTAGTCCAATGATTGAAATGCTATACCACACTGGCTCCCTTGATAATATCTTCAGCAAGCTGGATGGGGGGGGGGGATGTGTTCATCTTAATTTTAAGTGATAGCAAAGCAGGATTTTTTTGTGAGCTGCAACTGGCCTTTTGGGCAATAATATGTGCTAGGTAATTCTGCAATCTAGATGAAATGCAATTTATACTGGTAGCTGTCTTGCGTTTTGCTGTTGTTTTCTCCTCTAAATGCCAGTACAGGGGTATTTAACATTCTGATTCTTTCTCCTGCCCTAACCAGTAGCTGTTTTTTAATGTAAAGATGTAGAAGCATATAAAGAAAAGCCAGTCCTGATATTGCATTCATTGCTGTGCTGCATCCCAACACTCCGATTCTAATGCAGCCATTGTATTCTAGCAAGCGTGAGAACTGCAGGTTGAAGGATGCTAAAAAACAGCATCTCAACGTAGAGTTTTGCAACTACCCTGCCAACATAGCTTCCTACATCGACTACCGCTTCTGCTCTTTGTCTGATGACAGTCAGCTTGGGATTGATACAGCAAACAAAGTTCCCATCTGCCAGACGTTTTCTGTAAGTAGCACATTTGTCTCTTTTCTATCAGCATAGGAAAGTTAAGCTTCCCGACAAGGAAGCTGGAAAAAGGAGTTGCTTGTTTCAGGAAAAGAGCAAGAGTCCAGTAGCACCTTAAAGACTAACAACATTTGTGGCAGGGTATGGGCTTTCGTGAGTCACTGCTCATTTATTCAGTCTGAAGAAATCACTGTTCACTCACAAAAGCTCATACCCTGCCACAAATTTAGTCTTTAAGGTGCTACTGGACTCTTGCTCTTTTCTACTGGTACAGACAGACAAACACGGCTACCCATCTTGATCTTGTTTCAGGGCCTTGGGTATCTTCTGGGAAGGGTTGTTGCTACCTGAGATGAGAAATATCTAGCTCAGGTATCTTCAGCATGGCACCCACAGGGACTTCCCCACCGTGTACTTGGGGAAAGTAGGCGGGGCCATGGTGAAGGCAGTACCAGAGGGGCTTTTCACCTGCACCCTCTCCCCTGCTCACTAGGATCTAGGATCCTGTAAACATGTCCCATGGATCAGCTGTGAGGCACTGGAGGCCAGGGACTACGAGAGCAGCAGAAGTGGCACCCAGCAGGGGACCTGGGATCAGCAGAGCAGTGGAGGTAGCACCCAGATCAGCCATCCAGTGGGGCGAGGGAAGCATGGGGCAGCAGTAACAGCACCCTGCTCAGCTGCCTATGGCAGGAGGTAGGCCAGCACTTCTCAAAGATGGGGCAGGGAGTCTTGCCTGTCATTTTTTCAGGGAGTAAGGGTGTGATTAGATCTCAGTTCTGGTGAAATGCCTTACACCCCAGAATTTAGGTCAAAGTTACAATAATTGAGTCTGCTGTCTGTACATGCTAAAAGTGCTATGTGCCTTTTACAGGCTAATAAGCACACAAGGGAGGAGCTGTGTGGATATGATTCATATCCCACCACAAGAGAGCCAGCTCCTTAGATATACAGATGGGCCTAGCCAGGAAAGACCAGAAGATAGAAAAGTCACACCTAAGCTTCAGAGCCTGAGAGGCCAAAAGGGAAGAAAAGATGATCCACAAAGGGTGGGCAAAGGAAGGAATGATAAAACCCTGACAGTGAGGAAGGAGGTCTTCTAGCTCCCTGTAAGAAGACAAGATGGCTCTCGTGCTAGAGAGCTCCATTGCAATGGCAGCCATAACCATGTGTTGCTGAACAAAGGGGGTGAAACCCTATACTAACAAACGAAGGTAACTCCAAGAAAAATAACCTATCATTCTAATCATCTGTAGGATATGTATAGTTTTAGGGTTAGAGGGTTGCATTTAAATTGCTTTCTGTTGATCTTCGCTCATTCTGTTAGGTTTTCAAATGCTGTGTCCACTTATTTCTTTATTAATTTTTTAAACATTTTGAACATTAGTAGACTGATCTCTGCACCCACATCAAGCTGTATTCAGTCATGCTTATCAGTTGGTAAGGAGAGGGGGCTGCGATTGATCCCTTTATCCCCAGAGTGCACCAATTCTCACAAGAGCTAGTGAGAACAAAGTGTCATCTGTAAGAATGGAGCAGAGCCTTTAAATAGCAGCACGACAAAGAATGCTAGTCCTTCAGTAGAAGATATTTTTAAGGCTAGTAGGTGGCAGAGAAAGTTACCCAGAGAGAAAAGCCAGTTACACTGGGAGTAATGAAATAAAATAAATAAATAATGTGCATTTTTGCCTAAACTGTTGTAACTGTTGACTTTTATTGCACTTGTGCCTTAATTGTTTTAACTTGTTGTATTTTTAGCACACTTTTGTGCCTGTGTAAGCCGCCCTGAGCCCGCGCGCGGGGAGGGCGGGGTATAAATGAAATAAAATAAATAAATAAGGAGAAGAGGGGGCCTCATTGGGCAGAGAGCTGGACTGGCCATGGAATTTCACAGTTCCCACATGGACAGAAATGGGGCCTGAGAGACCATTTCCCCACAGCAGTCATGAAGAAATGCTTAGAGGCTAGTGTGTTAGAACCTCTTCTAAGTTTAGAAAATGAGGCTTACTTTTTGATCCAGCTAAGTTCTGACTTTCTCTCCAGGCCTATGGCTGGTGTCCAGATGGGCTGAAGTGTTCACAGTCTCACAACATTGATCAAATCATTAACGAAGATGAGATCTTCAAAGAACAGAGGAGGAAGAAAAGGAAGCAGAAATGGAAACGTCGGAAAAATTTGGAGGAGCTCCCGAAGGAACCTGAGTTAGACAGCCTTGAAAAGGATAGAGAGGTGGCTTCGAATAAGGAGGATGGACCCCCTTCCAAACAGTCCTGTCCTGGCAGCACAGTTACTCCCAGTGTGGATTGTACTGACCCTGTGTCTAGTAATGAGGAGTATTCTATGGATGTGGAGCGAGAATTAGGCTCAGACAGTGCAGCTGAAGCCAAGATGGATGAAGAACACAATGAGGGCAGCAAAGACGGACAGGAAGAAAGGGCAGTGGGGACTGAGGAATTGGGGCCAAAAGGACAGCTGCAGAGTGTTTCTGCAATGACCTCCTCACCTACCACAGCAAAGCCATGCCTGCCTAACTGTTCAGAAGGGGGAATTCACCGGGCTGGATTTGATGCCTTCATGACTGGTTACATCATGGCATATGTCCATATGCTCAAGAAGGATGAGCACAGAGACTCAGGTGGAGATATGTGGTTGCCAGACTGCCACAACAGACTGTACCTCAGTGGGAAGTCTGTGCCCCTTCACATTGTGAAAAGTTTGTTCTCTAAATCTTCTAAGGCTCATAACCAGAAGATGAAACTGGCTTGGGCCAATACCTAGAGCTAGCAGCCCTCCCAGCTTGGATTCTGGGGGGAGGGAGGGAGTATTCCACCTCTAGCCATGATCAGTCTTCAAGCAAGTGCAGTTCCATAGGCTTAATAGGTAGCTTCATGGCAACAGGCTGTATGTGGCTGTTTTTAAATGTCTGCACAATTAAACTACTCTGTACTCTTCTTGTTTATTAAAGCCCTTCATAGCTATGTTTTTGGTAAGAACTTGGTTGTAACAGCTAATAGAACTCGTAATTTATGTGTTTCACTGTCTCCTTATCCAGCAGTATGAAGGATGGGAACTTATTTCTGAAACTACCTTGGATATCACATCTCCTCTGTCTACTACCACTGACGCAGCTGCGTATACTATAAAAATACTATAATATTTGGACTAGTATAGAACTTCAGCTGTAACACAGGTTTCCTTCTGGTGTTTTCAGACCTCAATATTCAGGGAGTATACTAGTGAAGCTTCTCCATTGGTGAACTGATCTAGCTTTATTTTGGAGGTGGGGGGCAGTGGGGTCCCTGAAGGGCTTAGGTACAGGATAGTGCTGGGAAGGACATCTATATGGGCAGGATTAGAAATGTCCATTGTGGTATGTAGAAGGATTTGGTACAAAGGCTCTGCTGCTCACAGAAGCTGTTTGTTGGCTAGAGGTAGCCACTTCCGTCTTTTCAGAAAGCCAACCTGCGAAGATAGGCTACGTATTGGTGTAGGAGTCTGCCGTTTTGGTTACAACTCAAGCAAACTATTCTGTGTAGGAATCTTCAGTGAGAGGCAGCAGTAAGAACAGTACTGTCTTAAGAACTGAATGATATTGGATGAGCTCTTGCCCAGGTTTCATTTAATTCCTTTTGTACCAATAAAGCTGAAACTATCTTCTTACAGGGACTACAAAAACAAACTTTTGTACCAGGCAAGTACTAAACTTGCCCACTTTGTCTTTTGACTGTGGCCCAGAGGCACTGCCATAGAGAAATTCAGAAATAGGATTTGTATTCTTTGACAAAAAAGGAAAAAAAGAAATAGGATTTGTATTCTACTCATGTTCCAAGCTATTACTAATGCAAAGGTAACCTTATTTGGCAGGGCTTAACTTTCAAAACCTAGTGTGTAAGTTTTTAAAAAGCACCTTTACTGAAGAAAGGTAACCAGATGGGCTTTAGAAAGTAAAGCCGTCTTTTGGTAACGAAGGGTGATTAACAGCTTGATGTGTCATAATGTCTCTCGTCTCTAATCCATTTCTTTTCTCAAACTTTTAAGTTGGCTTTCCTAAGCTTGAGCAGTTCTCTGTTTATCTTATGTAAGCCTAATAAGAATTTGATGAGGGTGCGAAAATAGTCACAAAGGATGCCCTAAAGTCAAGCCTGGCTCCAGAGCCATCTAGGAATAAAAGCATGAAGGATACTTCTCTTATCCCACTGCAGCAATAATTTTCTTCCTAGCTGCCTTTGTATAAAAGAACCTTAACCTTTATAACTAGTATTAGGAAGGAGTGGAATCTACTAGTTAAGTAATATTTCTTCCCTCCCTCCATCTGCAATTCTAAACACACTTTCCTAGGAGTAAGCCTCATGGAGTAGACCTCCTTAGGATGGTACTGTAAATGTTTCAGTGGCCAGCTATGATCAGTGACTTGGTCTCCCTTTCCCTATTGTACATTGACTTCTATGGCCACTGTAATTACTAACCTCTACTGGACAATGTCCTCAGGCTCAGCTGTGACATTTACTCTTTGTATACAACAGCTGCCATGTTAAAGTTGGTGGCTGTGCCAGGGGTGTCAAACACCATCTTGTTAAGAGTTCTAAGGAGAGTGCAGAATTGGTCAGCCAGACTGAATCTGTGATAGGATTTTTGAGGTGTGAAGGCTACCCACCCACCCAAACACACACAAAGTTATAACCTGCCTTTTCTAGGCAAGGCAGCTGAGTGAATGGTGGGAGGGCAACTTCAGCAATACCCGAAACAATACTTCTGTCTGATGCTTTTGTGTTTTAAGTCGGGTTTTGGAACCATGAAAAAGCTTTATTTCTTTTGAGAATGCTCGTAATTTACAGAAGGAAAAATGTATCCATTTTAATTTTTGCTTTATCGGCAGTCTAATAGTGTTCATACTAAATTTTGTTGGGGTGTTTAGAAAATCATGTGGCGTTTAAGAGGATGGCATAATGATATTTGTCTTTTTTTTTAGTCTGAGTGATGGCATAATGATATTTGTCTTTTTTTTAGTCTGAGTAAACATGAACTCACCTCTTTGAAAGAGTTCCTCAAGGCTTCATACTTATGCTTTTTAAAATTTGTCAGGATGCTATGTAACACCATCTGTAGTTTTGTTGCTGATACCATGTTCTCAGCCTCCCTCGGTACTTTGTATCCGTGGTTAAGTGGCTGAGAGTGAACAAATTCAAACTGAATTTAGGCAAGGCATGGGTGATGCTGATGTTCTGGAAGAGACTGGTCTGTGAAATTTGAATGGGGTATGTTTATCTGGCAGATCATGTGAAGGGTTTAGGGGCTTGTGGACCTAGCCTGGCTGCGAGAGGAGATTAGTTTAGTTGCTAAGAGAGCTATCTTTCTGGCTTGTAAACTATCTCCTTATAGAGTTTGCTGAGGTAGCCACACTATCATCTATGCTATTGCAGTCCCTGTGGTGGACTGCTGTAGCACACTGTACATGTGACTGCTTTTCAAAGACTACTTTGAAGCTTCAGTTAGTGGAAAGTGCAGTTGCATGTCTTTTAACAGGGCAAATCATTTTGAACATATCACACTGATCCTGGAGACCTCACTTCCAAAAGGATGTGGATCGAATGGAGCAGGTGCAGAGGAGGGTGATGAAGATTATCAGGGTCCTGGAGACCAAGCCCTACGAGGAAAGGCTGAGGGAATTGGAAATGTTCAGTCTGGAGAAGAGGAGGCTGAAGGGGGACATGGTTGCTCTCTAAGTGTTTGAAAGGCTGTCACTTAGAGGAGGGCAGGGAGCTGTTCCTATGGCAGCAGAGGAACAGACTTGCAGTAATGGGCTTAAATTATGGGTGGAAAGGTACTGGCTGGATTGCTTAAATGAGGAGTTGCAAATAAACTATATTAAATCTAAAAGCTTGTTTTTTTTCTTCTAAAAATGGCACCCTGGGTCTTTCCAAATGGACTATAGCAAACTTAGATACTGAACAAGTCAGGAATTTTGCTACCTGGGGATTGTTTTTTTTCTTCAAATCTCTCCTGGTCTTACCAGCACACATGTGCTCCGAATAAGATTAAGCCTGCTACTGGAGCAATATCCCGCTTCTTTACAGGGAGAGGATGATATACCCCCAGTGCAGTTCAGCTGTTCAGTTCTAAAACAATACCTCAGTTACTATATCAGGTTGCTATCGGGATTTTGGTGATCGCAGATTATTTTTGCTTTGGAAGCTGAAGGTCTGCTGTTTTTTCTTAAACAAGATGCTTACCATTCTCAGTGGATGAAGACAGGAGATTCTAAATTAAGGCAGCTAGAGCTTATAACTGAAGAAATCTTCTTGCTAGGTAAGGCCAAGGCCCTTTCACTTGTCCAGCATCGATTACAACGATACAGTAATTCACTCTCACAGAGTCTATTTGAGTCAGTTTTTTGGTATCTTACCGCCTTGGACCCTGCCATTATAGCTCGCCTTAATTCCATCCCATTTGAAGTGTTAACGGGGAGATGTCATCATGTTCCATATTCAGCTCTCATATGCCCCTTGCGGTCAGGGTAGAAATTATTTATTTATTTTGATTTGCTAGGCCACCCTTCCCTACAAAAAAAATGATACTGTCTCAAAAATACTGAAATGTTGCTTTTTTACCACTTTTAGGAACTGCTGGATCTCACCGCTTTTAACATGCTCTCTGTTTAATAAACTTCAAGGGGATAATATCCCCTATCTGATGCTAGACAGTGACCCCAACACAACCTATGTGATCGCCAAATTTCTGTCAAATATATTTTCCTGTAGTAAATAATTCATTATTTGTTTAGTCATTGTTCAAGATGATCTGATCTTAGGAGCTCTGAAAAGGATTTTTCTCCCCCAGTAAGAGTAGTTCAGTAGTGGATTTGGCTGCCCTCACTGGACAAACACCTGTCAGGGATGCTTTAGGCTGATCCTGCATTCAGGAGGGGGTTGGACTTGATGGCCTGTGTGGCCCCTTCCAGCTCTGAGATTCTAAAACAACTTCACTGATTTGCCTACTTGCTTTTGGGCTGTTTACAGGACTAGTTATCGCGTTGAAAGCCCTTCATAACCTGGGACTCACATATCTGAAAGACTGCCTATCTCTGAGCTTATGGGCCAGTTCCATTCCTGCCATCAGATCCTGCTGTGCCCTCTAGGATATGCATGGACCTTTTTGGTCATAACACTTATTTTGTGAAATGGCCTGCTGGGGTGGGGGTGACAGAATGCAAGGAGTGCCTCTCTTTGCCAGTTGCTAGGATAGCTTGTAAAAGTAGTTTTTCCATAGATGTTTTCAACTACTGCTAACAATGTTTAGACTACATTATTTTTTTATTTATGATACTGATATGCCAGTTGGTTTTAAGATGCCTTGAGCCATTCATGAGAAAGGTGGGACATATTATAATAGATTACAGATCAGTTTTACATGTAACCTTGATAATGGTTAGGCTTTTCCCAGGTAAAGATGGGACACATTTTATAAGCAACCGCTTTCTATCTTTTCCTTCTATCTTACTAGTTCCCTTTTTTTTTTTTTGCTTCTAATGCTTTTAATCCTCTTATTGCTACTTGTTCACAATGTTCTTTTTCCTAACTGATGTTCTGTGGTTTTCAGCTGCTAAGAACTGTTTCAGGGAAAGGATCAAACACTGCAACCTAATCTACCACTTTTGTCTGAAATGGTGCCATGAGGGCCAGTGCCAACTGTGGTGATACTGTACCTTTTTGTACTTGCAGTTCATGCCATGACAAAGGTTACCATGGCTGTTCTCCTGATGCATGCAAGTAGCACAAGACTTATAAAAGCCAAGTCCCTACCTCGGAATCTGTAATTTTCTAAACAGCACTCATGATAGCTATGATATGTAGTTAATCTTGAGGCCAATGTTTTGGCACTTGAACAAGCTGCACCTTATAGACTGAATAATCAGTAGTGAGAGCAGCTTCAATCCTGGTGCAGGGGGAAAAATGCACCATTAACTTTAAACAAAGATTGAAGCTCCATTCCCTCCCCTACCCCACTTGTTCTTATTCATGTGTGTCAGAATTTCTACTGATAAATCAGATGTTCTAGGACTTACTCCTTTAAGGATTAAAACACTGGGGATCAGTGTCCAGACAACCATATGTATAATAGTTGCTAAAAAAAAAAACAGGGCAGAGAGGAGGTTAACTCTACTTAATTGGAACCCCTCCCAACTGATTTAAACACTGGGAAGGAAAAAGACTGGTATGATATTGTGCTTCAAAGCAGCCTGAGGGGAATAGCAAATAGGAAGAGTTAAAACCCTTATTTACTCATGGCTGATTTTTGCAGCTTAATTAGACATCTAGGGCTCTGGAGATAGTGTAGTTTGGCCCCAAGAAAACTTAAATCACTGTTGCCATTAGTCAGCGGCAACATCTATTGGGGAAAAAATCTTCAATGTTACACAGATCAAGGAGAAAGATAGGAGCCTAGAGCTTCCTGTTCCAGCTCAGGACTTTGAATCTCATGATCCACCTTTAAGATTTAACCTACATACTTCTGGCTTAAGGCCTTTCCAGCTGTTAAAAGTCTCATGCAAAGCTATTATGCTCCAATATACTTTCAGATCATATAACTAGGAAGTGCCATTGATTTGGGATATAGTAAAAAAATACATTAACTAGAGGGAAAACATGTTTTCCTAACAATAAAATCTCAGTTGTGATGCTGGGGAAAATCTGACGTCTGTAGTAACTAGTTTTTATCGAATTAGACATTTATCCAGGCAGAGGAAGAAAGAAATCTTATATTCTACTAAGTAAAGTTTAGCCCAAAGAAACTTTGTCCCACCTTCGACCTAAAGTAGGCTACCACCCAGTTAAACTTTTGCTTTTTAACATCCATTTGCAATAGATGCAAGTACTTGGAGCTGTGCATTTAAAGTAGTCCCCTTCCCCCTCAGCTTGTCGTTTCAACCACAACAGTAAATTTGTTTTTATTTTGAAAGCAAATTCGGAAACAGTTTACAAAAACTGACAAAACATGAAAATATTTTCAAACCAGGTTCATCTTTGGTTGCTTATTGCAGATCCAGTAAAACATACCACTTCTGTAGTTCAGAAAAAAGTCAGACAAGGTAAATCAACATAAAAACCAAGATTTGCTTTCTTTACACTTTCATAAATATCTGCAGTATTAGAAAAAGTTGTTTTGCAAAGATTCTTTTCTGGCAGTGTTAAATTATGCACAGGTTACAAACTTCTTCCTAAGCTTTAATGACAAAGTATAGCTATTTACAGATTGCAAATATTAAGACATAAAATTCCTTCATAAATATGAAAATAGATCTTGCAAAGATCTTTAAACCTTAATCAAATATTTGGCTGCCCCAAAGGTTATTTTTGCATAGAAATGTAGTGACATGCAGTATAAACAGCAGCATTAAGTGCAAAGAGGAATTATTCAAGTGTCTGTAGTTAAACTGGCAAGAACTACCAGTGTTCATGGACAAAATACAGCAACAAAGAATAAACCTATCGTACCCCTATCTTTTGCTGGGGCAGCAATTTAGACATACATTTATTCACACAGCCTTCTTTCACCAATCAGCCACAGGTATAGCTTCTAACATATTTAATAACTAATATCAAAAGAGTGAGTGAATTAAAACAGACCGGGTAGCTTATAAAAAGCAAAATGCATCTTTGTCAGCAAATCAAACACATGATAAAAGCAAAAGAATCACTACTATGTTGTATAAAGCAGACGGGCTGGCTTCATTCTGCACGGAGTACAGTTAATAGCCAGCAGCTGCTTTGCAATACTGGAGAGAAACATAGGACAAGAGGTTCTTAGCATGTTTCCCAAGAGGGCAGTATACAGTCAGTTTTAACCACTCCATGGCCAAGGAATTCGCTTTCACCTGGACACTAGAATGTCAATCACTTTTTACTACTTGGAGGAATGGGAAGACATTGTACTTTCTGTATGAGGATAAGGGACTCAAGTCTTCCACCAACATACATATACATACAGAAGCATAATTAGAACACTTGTTCAAACCAAGGGTGTCCCACTTGCTCTAACCTTGGCAGAACAGTGAGAGCACAGGGAGCGTAGGTAAAGCTACAGAGTTAAGATAGTCCACAGGGCAAATGATTAAGTGTGGACTCTCTTCCACAGCCTGTGAAACAGATCGAAATGCTGAAGTCTCTCACAATCCATTAACCAATCCAAAATTAAACTTCTGTTTAATGGGCAATGTAATACACATTTCAAAATGTTCATCAAGCATCTACTTGGCAATTCAGTTATTTACCAACCTGCCACTTTTATTCTGTAAATCAAAAAGATGCATATGGATAGTACTTGTAAGAATTCTTTCTGGTCCACCCTGAGAGGCAACAGATTGGAAAAACTAGACTATTATGGGGCTATTTTAAAAATTAGCAGTCATTCTTCATTCCAGAGATAAGTTCTGAAGGAGCTGCCCAAAACTGCCCAGGACAAAGTAAGCACAGAGGTTGGCTACCTGTTCCTAAACATGCCAGGTTCTGTCAAAAGTCCCCAAATTATTGCTTGCTGCTTTGAAAAGCTTTCACCAGAGCTCTCTGTGAACATCAGGAGGCAGCACTGCTCTTAATTTCTTCCCCCCAGGGGAGCTTTTATCAGCCTGCTGTGTTAAAGCCATGAAACAGAGTCGAACTTCAATGACAGACTAAATGTTCAGAAAATAAAAATTCGTATGGACTCTTTGCATTGCATTATTTGTACAGCCAGCCAAAGTCAAACCTTATTTCTTCAGAATACCAGGTGCTTATGAAAGTTACAAAAAACATAAATGTAGACTAATCTATACACACCTCTGTAGTAGGGCTAGGGTCTGTATTTCCAATGCTCAAGTAAACAGGTGCACTCACAGCTGGGATTTTAAGAGCACACCCCTGGTTTCCTTTGTTAAAGATGTGATGGTCACATGCCTTGTTCCTTCTCTATCACAGAAGGTGCTGACTGGTGGTGCCAGGAAAACCTAGTGGGATTTTGTGTTTTGCAATGAAACTGCCACAGTCAAGAGCAGTCAGCACAAGCTGCGCTTTTTCCAACTGGACAAGGAGTGCCTTAAGTAAGAGTCTGAACTGTTCACTTTCAGCATTTAAAATCATATGGGAAGAGGTAGAAAGCTTAGATGTTGCAGCCTAGTCTGAGCTTATTGTATGGATACAAGGGAACTTGGGATTTTAAGTGCTATGAACTTGTCATTACATCAGAGAAAGAAGAAACTAAATTTGAGCCAGGGTACTGCTAACTTCAAGCCTGTTAAGATCCCGAGCCAGAAGATATTTATAGCTGCTCAGCAAGTGCTAGGGAGAAAGTGAAAGTTATAGATATTTCAGAAGGGAAGTTCTGGCAAGTTTAGAAGAATTCTTTCAATGGAAGCAAAAGCATACACATGCGCCCACACACACACACACACACGCACACACACACACACAAGAATGGCTTCTAAGCCTGGGCAGACCAAGGATCCCACCATCTTTCCTATGAATTATTGCCCTTGCATTGCTCCAGACATCCCAGAGATGTGGTTCACCCTTTCTCCCTACAATTGCCTCCTGAGGTAAGCTGAGGGATCGTTCTGCTATAAGTACTTCCATATATGTAGTCTCTCTCCAAATAAATGTTTTGCAACCTCCAAACTAGTTGCTACAACTTGCTAGAACATTTTTACATTGGTTTTAGCTTTCTAAGGTAGTGGAAGGAGTGTGTCGCTCTGGTTAGACTTTTAAATGTCACATTTTGACTGTTCACTTACTGCTGCTGGTGTATTTGATGATGGTGAAGAAACTTGATTTGATGTGTCACTATCTACTACCTCAAACAGAGATACTTCTCGGCCCAGCTGTGAGGAAGGGTTAACACTGTACAGTTTGGAAGACTCCAACCTAGTCGAAGACATGTTCCTTTGTGTTTCATCTTCCACCTCCATATCTTCAGAGGTTATACAGCTCATGAACGCATCTGAGGGTTTATCTTCTGAATGGATGACATTCTGTACCAAGATATCCTCCACATTCTGGGAGTCTTGTAGAATTTGCCCTGTGGGCTTTCTGAATTCTGGCTCCTCAACTGAATTTTTCACTGGATAGAACCCATTTTCATCCTGGGGTTCTAGTCCATCAGAACAGTCCATCTCTTCTTCTTGCACAGGAGGAGGAGAATCCAGCCTATGCAATTTGGCCTGAAAAGGAGGGATCTCAGACACTCCATATTTACTGCTGCTCAATAACTTTTGTCGCACCTCAACCCCTAGCTGGCTTGGATCGCACCTGCCAACTGTTGAAGACAGATCCCCGAATGTGTTATATTCTTTGTGCATGAGTTCAGGAGAGACAGGAAGTGATCTACAACGTCGCCAAGGGAGGAAAGTGGGTTCCTGCCAATCAGTGCTGAAGGTCTGCCTTAGCTGAGGCTGGCTCATCTTCAGGCATCCTCCTGCCTCTTGGGAGTGCAAGTCAAATACAAGTGATATTACAGATTTGCTTGGCATGTCAAAAAATTTGACTTTCCCCCCTTTCAGGTCTTCTCTAGCATTGAAAGGGTTGACTTTCCGGCTTCCCCCTTTACTTGGTGTGTAGTAGGGATCCTGGACATTTATCTTTTGACAAGGCTTACGGGAGAAGATGTCTGACTGACTGCGTGATAGCCAAATGTTACGCCGTGGACGTGGTGACTTTGGAGGAATCTTGTCATCCAGTGAACTTAGCCTTTTAACTCCTTGTCCTCTCTCTAGAAATCCTAAATGAGAAAGGAAGGGATTAAAAAAAATAGATTTTTAAAGCCAAGGATGACGTTAGTAGCTAGGCTGGAATCATACAACCACCAATGCACATGTGACATTTGTACATTACAGCCCTCCACAAACATATGTGCTTGGGATATGCAAAAACTTGCACATGGAATCCAGTATCAGAAGTGCCTCTTAGTCCCTAAATCCATTTTTCCTCAGAATAAATTGAAATGAGCAATCTACTATTCTAAAAATACCTATACATTATTTACATTTCAAACCTTCCAAATACTGATGTTGTCTCTAATTGTTTGTGCCCACTCAAAATCTTAATCTAAGATGCAAAGTTTTCCATATTCAGTATGTATAGGCCCTTTGAGAGGAATGCAGTCAATGACACGTGTGTTATATTTTGTCTTCGAAGTCTTCTGCAAGCCTCTTCTCCTGTGTTCCCCCACCCATGGTTCTATGTGCATTAGTGGGTTATTCCCAAGAGCATATGTTTAGGAGGACACTTACAATTAAATAAGGCTATAGTACAAACCTATGGTACTACAAAGGCAGATGCTTTCAACATGTGAGGTTTCCCTAGAGTAAAGACACCCCATGTTGTGAAAGGTGAAGACAAAGCAGCAATACTTCCCTGTGGAAGTGAAGGAGTTATATTCCACATCAGCCTTGAAATAGCACATTGTCCTGTGCAGAAACTAGGAGACACAGCAGTTGGGCTTTGGGGAAAAATCTGTTAAATACATTTAAATAAGGCATCACTAAACAAAGTAAATACAAACAAATCATTACGGGTTAATGGAAAGCAGTTATCTAGCGGAATTTCTATCTTAACATTTAGAAATATACAAATACTAGTGTTTCTATTCTAGTCTCCTTAAGTACACCAGATGGCACTGTGATGCTTCAAAAAAGTCATAGTCTAAACACTTGCTGAGTTTTGCTCTATTCTCTGCATTTCTGGGACTTAAAAAAAAACTACAGTTAATGAGCACCACTCCAGAAGCACCTCACAGGAGCTCCATATGGCCATATCCATTCTGTGTCAGGGGCAGCTCTGCACATTATAGCTGTGGTCACATGGTCATTTTGATCGGGTTTCACTGCTGTTTCCTCCCACTTTTAAAGAAATCGCTGACCAGATGGGCTGATCCGTCTCCCGCACCGAAGCTGGCTCACTCCCGCAATGCTCCCGGTTCTCTCCCATGTTTTCTTGCACCAGAAAAATCAAGTACTTTCTGGGTAATTGCGCTTTGAATCCGTGATTTCGCCGATGTGGACAGCCATCTCTTGCAATGATTGCGCTTAGGGTCGTCTGACCGTTCTTCGTGCAATGAGGTCCCCCCCCCCCAAGCTTCTGCCTTTGAGCACATGAGCAATGTAAACATTCAAGCGCATATCCAGCACTTGGTAGTACATTGTGGGTTCATTTTGTTAGGAGGGAGGGAGGGAGCCCCTGGTGCCAGGGGGCGGAGCGCCCAGCTTGCCAGTAGTGTCGGGCCAGGAGGCGGCGTGGAAAGTTGCTGGGGGGAGGTGGGTGGGTGGGGAAGTGCTGGGCGGGCTGGCAGGCGAGCAGGTGGCAGAGCCTGCCCCAAGGAGTCCACGAAGCTGTGGCGTTAGGAGGGAGGGAGCCCCTGGCACCAGGGAGCAGAGTGCACCCAGCTTGCCAGCAGCGTCGGGCTGGGGCTAATCAGGCAGCAGGACGCGGTATTGAAGGTTGCTGGGGGGGGGAGGTGAGCGGGCGGCGGAGAGGGTTTTTTCCCCAAGCTTCTGCCTTTGGGCGCATGAGCAATTCAATATTTAAACATTCAAGTGCACATCCAGCGCTTGGTAGTATGTTGTGGGTTCATTTTGTTAGGAGGGAGGGAGGGAGCCCCTGGTGCCAGGGAGCGGAGCGCGGCAAGCTTGCCAGCAGGCATTGAATTGAAAGCTGCAGCAGGCAGTTCCTCTGGTGCTGATGGCCAGTGACTTCGAAGTGGTGGCTCCAGAACTTGCCTAGACATGACCTGGCACAGACAACAATAGGATATGTGGGGGGGGGGGGGGGGGCGAGCGGGCGGCGGAGAGAGACACAGGGGCCAGCAGTGTTCCACCCGCCTGGCATTTATTATTTATTATTTGTTTGCTGTTGGGGGGGGGCCTGCAAAAAACAAGTGAGTACAGCAAGTCGGCCGTGTGCATTTGCACATGCGCAAAGCAAGTTTAAAAAAAAACTCGTGCCGCTATCTAGACAGTGCCCAGAGTCTCATCGCGCAATGCTTGCGGTTCTGGGAGGGATGTGTGATCATCCCAACCCAGAAAAAAATATTCTGGATCAAATTTATAGCGGGAACAAATCGCAATTAGCTTGCTGTGTGACCACAGCCTAATTTCCACTGAGCAGAAGATGATTCCAGTGCTGCATTGAATTGGGAAGCCAGGAAGTCTGCTTAGTTTTCTGTTTTCGCAGAATTCTCCTGAAAATATTTCCTTTGGGTTAAGATAAGAGGAAAATGATTCAAAGCAAAGTAATTCAAATTAGTTTAAAAATGTGGAATAAATTAGTTATTCTCTGAGCATGATATTACAACTCAATATAACTAAACGTGTGGTTTGGAAGGTTTCGAAAGTTGGTCCAACTGGTTTTTGCATTTTTCCTACAAATAAATGGTGTTATACTATAATATGAATAATGGGTTGGATCCTACCAGCTTTTCCACTGAGGCAAGAGGAAGGAAAGGCAATCTTACAGGACTGTTCTCCTCACTGCAGCCCTGTCCTATGTGGCTTTTTGCAAACAGAGGTCCCTTGATCCCTGGAACAGCCTTTTCAGAAGTCAGAGAGGAGCCCTGCCCTCCCTCTTGTACCAATGGAAAAGCTCAAAGGAGCTAAGTAAATATAAACAAAACTGAGAGAAAGAAAACCTTCATTTTCTCCAGTACTTAAAGAAAATGAATGTAAATGTTGGATCCAACACTTGTTTTCTGCCCATTGAAAGGCAGTTCTGTTGGTGAAGGGGATAGTGGGCAATTCGTTCCCATTCCCCCTCCAACTGCAGACTCCTTTAAAGCACCTACTGCTGTCTGGGGTGGGGTTGGGGCTGAATTGTGGAGGCAATGTTTTTGTGGGGGAGGGGTGTACAGTAGAAGGGACTAAAGTTCTGTTTGGCAACCGATGCTCCGCTCACAGTACTCTGGATTCAGCCTCAAATAATTTAGATTGTTCTTCAAGACCCCTGTCATAAATTGGAATGATTCCATGAAACCATACAGATAATTTTCTGATAATGCTCTAAAGGAGGGGTGTCGAACTCATTTATTATGTGGGCTGGATCTGACATAAATGGGACCTTGTTGGGCCGGGCCATGTGTGTCATAAAATGTAATGCCAGGTAGCAGAGATATAAACTTTATAAAGGACACAAACACAAAGGGTGGGGTTTTTCCCCCTTAAAATAAAAACATGCTTAAAACATTAGCACTCTTGCAATATTTTGTTTATTTAACAGTGTCTGATAACTGACACCTCTTGCTCTGAATTATTGCATTAAAATGTCTATGCTATTGCAATCTTGAGTATGCTGTTCAGGTGTGTATCTATAAGCTGCAAGTCTACAATGACGCAGCAGCAGCAGCAGAATTGCAAGAAGCAGCAGAAGACAGCCAGTTGCACTGCGGGCCTGATAGAAGCACTCCAGGGGTCTGATCTGGCCCCCGGGATGCATGTTTGACACCCCTGCTCTAATGCCTGTTATTTGACTGTAGTCAAACTCCAAAATGTATATGAAGTAATGTCAGGAGATGCCAGATGAATTAATCTAGGAGAAAATAATTCAAACTTTTAAAAATATGTTAAATGAAATTACTTTAAAGTAAGGCTTTGTTAACTAATACAATGAAAATTGGAAAGGTAATTGTAGCACTAATGATAGAAAATGCTGGAATGGTCGTGGAAGGCTGTATCTACATGTGGTGGTATTACTTCATAACTAAATCTTTTAGAATTCTAAAAATCAAGTAATTCAAAATGTTACTGGATGAGCCCTATATCAGCATGCTTTGGGTATCTTACTGGTGTCCCGCTCCGGGGGTCGCGGACCGCGAGCGGCAGACCTCAAAACCCCCGTCAATCCTTGGAGAGTCCCCGCGACCCGTCTTACCCGAGGAAGAACCACCCGGAGAGACGGAGCAGCCCGACCATCCGGCGGCGGAGGGGGGAGGCACAGCCTCATCCACGGCACCCTGCGCCAGCCGCGCCAGAGGACGGGACCAGGGCTCGAGAAGCTGCCGCTGGGAAGACGAGCAGGACGATGTGGCCAGCGGGCTGGGAGCGAGCCCCGAGAGGCTGGAGCAGCAGGGCGGCGCCAGCGGCGTGGCACATAGGCCACCAAGGTCGGCGGCGGTATACCAATGCCCACCCGGGAACGCCCTACCGGCGCCTCTGCTTATAAGGAGGGGCGGGGCCCAAGCCAAAGGGGCGGTCCCGGATGTGGGGAAAGGGTAATAAAAGGCGGGATGAAGAGAGGGCCGGGGAGGAGAAGAACGCTGGGACTAGGAAAGAGAGAGAGAGTGGAGAAGTGAAGGAGACAGAGAGAGAGAGTGGGAAAGCCGTCACAGCGTGCGGGCAGAGGGACACCCAGGGTGCTCTTAAACCATGTCCCCTGCCGGTCTGAGGCCTTTCTCTCCCCCCTTTTTCGAACTCTCCTGCCTCCTGGACCACCCGTCTAGCCGGTGCTCGACGTTTTACTTCAGCAATACGGCCATCAGAGGTGCTACTCCACGGATAAAGGGGGAGCGCGACAACTGGATTGTATTAACAATGAACTAGTAAGCAATTATCTCAGTATATGTTGGAAATAAGTCAAAAGTTATTATTTTTAACAAAAAAGAGAAGGTAGATGGAATAAATATTGGGAAAGCTGGGAGTCCTTCACTGCATAACAGAAATAAGGGAAAAATCAAGCAAAGGATTTGGGACATCGAACTTCCACACCATGTATGTTTGGTTGCAAAATACCATCACTTGAGAAATGAGAAACTGGTGTTTATTTATTGATTCCTGAATACTGGATAGCTTTCACTCTGGACCATCTCAATGTTCTTCCACCCACTTTATGAGAAGAGAGATACCGTGCTGTACCACTACAGCATTTATGCCCTTGCATTACTGGTGCAGTTTGGTGTAGTGGTTAAGTGCGCGGACTCTAATCTGGGAGAACCGGGTTTGATTCCCCACTCCTCCACTTGCACCTGGCTGGATGACCTTGGGCAAGCCATAACTCTGGCACAGCTGTTCTTGAAAAAGAGCAGTTTCTACCAGAGCTCTCTCAGCCCTACCTACCTCACAGGGTGTCTGTTGTGGGGAGGGGAAGGGGAAGGGAAAGGAGCTTGTAAGCCGCTCTGAGACTCCGAGTGAAGGGTGGGGTATAAATCCAATCTCTTCTTCTTCTACTGGGGAAATTGAGAAGGTTGGACATATGCTGCTATACTGCCTCTTCTATAATGACCTTAGATATGTCTTTATTACACCCATCCTCCAAAAAATCCCGGGAAGATTGGAGGAATGGTATATCTCCTTTCTTCTTGCAGAGCTTGAATCTGAAACCTCATATAAGAGTTGCCAGATTCTCTGCAGCTGCCAGAGTCTACTGAGGTATAGTGCTGATTTAGTGATCTCTCTCTCTCTCAATGGAAAATTGTACATATATTCTGATAACTTCTCTGTGAATGCATGTTTTATTCTGTTTGTCCATGACTATAATTTATTATTGATTGATTGAAGATAAAGCAAATATGCGCTCATTATCTAATGAAATCTGACTTCATTAGAACACTGTTTGTATTTTGTTATTTAGCAGTAAAAATGTTATTTTACAGTCCTTGCTTTTGTAATCATTTTGTGTTCTCCTTTTTGCAATTCCTACCTTTGGAAACGGAGATGGGTTTTCTTTCTGTACTGTCAAGATTTAAGAGCTTCCTCTCTCTTTCAGCCTCTTCATTTTTCAAGCAGCTTAGCATCTCCTCCAGTGTCTTTACAATGTCCACAAATGAAGGCCGTAGTGTTGGGTCCATCTATGAAAAAAACGGATAAGCAAATTGCATTTATCTTTTTCAGCTAAAGCAGGTGAGGCAGATGTTCTCTACAAATGTTTGAGAGCCATAATGGGCCTTATAAGTAATAAATAGATGGTATTTTTACCCAGTGAAGTTAGCTAAATTTAACAGGTTATTGACAAACACTTGTTGGAAGTGTAAACACAATATTGGATCCTACTACCATATGTGGTGGACCTGTGGTAAAGCACAATCCTTCTGGAAAATGATTCAAAAAATGATTCAAGACATTGTATTAATCCCGATACCTCTTAAATCAGAACTGTTTCTCCTGAACTTAATCCCAGAGAATTTTGTAAAAATCGATAAAATAATAATATTGCATTGTGTGACCGCGGCTAGAATAGTGTACACGAGATATTGGAAACTAGATGTTATACCGGGTAAAGATGAATTTGTGTATAAATTGTTAAATGTAGTAGAAATGAACAGACTGACAAATATCTTAAAAGGTAAAGAGGGGAAAGAGTTTGAAGAGACTTGGTCAAAATGTATAACTGGATGAAAATATTAACTAAAGGTTTAGTTTATACTTATATTGTTTAAAAGAAGAACTGTGGTTGTTTCTGTATTCAAATTATGTTACAAGCGTTTGATGGAATATCGTTCGAAAATAAATAAAACTGAAATGGCAAAAAAAAGAAGAGGAAAGAACTAAGAAACTGAAGTCCTGTCCCATGCTGTTCTCACTAATTCAGCCAACAGGAGAGTCAGGAATCAGCAGCTTCTGGATTGCGATGCAGTCCCCCAAAAGATAAGATGAAGTATGAGGTGTTATAAATTTATGTCCATTGATGGAGGCTCATGTACCATCTTTGACACCTTTAACCACTTTCAGCTGATACACCAAGCAGCTTCTTTTCTCTTGAATACCAAGATTGGGCCACTTTTTATTTTGATAATTCATATTCATATCCCATCTCTCCCTATAAACATCTTCAAAGTGGTTTACAATATAAAACAAAATATTATAAGAAAAATTGCATTAACTAAAAAATCATCAGAATAAGATTAAAATTCCAGGTAAATTGGTAGAAAATGTTATCAAAGGCAAAACTGTTAAACACGCAGAAGAATGAGCCTTGCTGAAAAGAAAACAACATGACCTGCCTCACCAACCTCTTTGAATTCTCTGAGAGAATCAACAAGCATGTAGACAGGAGTGAACTGAGAGACACTTGGGTGGATCCAGCCAGCTTTTCCTCTGGTGAAAGAGGTAGTGGAGGATCCCCTTTGAACATGAAAAAGGCTATGCGGGAACTCATGGGACCAGCATGACGAAAATATATGTGCAATGGAGGCTATAGGAAAGAGGGAAAGTATGTGAGAATGAACAAAAGGCTGGATGGATCCAACCCTTTGTGTATGTGAGAATTTCAAAGAGCACTTTAAAAGTTTCACCAAAGGTTTCTGAGTAAGCTTAACATTAATGATATAAGAGGGCATGTCCTTTTACAGATTTGTGACTGGTTAAATGACACTGCATTGTTCAAGGATGGTGAAAACTTGAGGGGATTGTGTGGAGTTCCTAAAAGGATTTCTCCAGATTGGGTGAATGGACAATGAAATTCAATGTAAGTAAATCCACAGTGATGAATTCTGGGACCCCTCCCCCCCAATTTTACATATCCACTGATGGGGGCACAATTGATGGTGATAGGCCATGAAAAAGACCTTGGAGTTGTGATTTATAGCTCACTGAAAACATTGACTAAGCATGCAACAGTGTTTACAAAACAAAAGGCAAACAGCATGCTAGGGATCATCAGGAAATGGAGCAAGAATAAAATTGCCAATATGCAGCTACAGTTCAGGTCACCATATCTCAAACAGCTCTTGATGAATCCAAAGAAACACCACAAAGGGCAACCAAGATTTATCAAAGGCTGGAACAGCGTCCCTTTGAGGCAAGCTAAAGTACCTGAGTATTTTTAGTTTAGAAAAAAAGGCAACTGAGAGGTAAGTAACATCACAGAGGTCTACAAAATTATGCATGGTTTGGAGTTAGTGGATGCAGAGAAACTTTTCTCCCTCTCCCACAATACTGGAAGTCAAAGTTATCCTATGATATTGGTTAGCAATACATTTAACAAAGGCAAATGGAAGTACTGCATGAAACAGTGGAAAAGACAAGGTGCCATGACAGAAAAACTCTCGTCTTTTCACATAAAGTTGAGGGACGCATACAGTGCTAGTTACTCCTAGACTGAAAGCACTTGTGTAAGCAAGCAGGAAGTCTTAGCCTTAGACTTCCAAATCCACAGTTCAATTCACTTAACTTGCCTATGCGCATTTATAATCTTAGGCTGGAGCACAAGAGGTAGTATAAGACTGTGGTATCATTCCTCATGGTATAAAATCTATTTCTTTTGTCTCAAGTTAAACCACTTTTGTAGGTGTGTAGTGGGATGAGGTAGCCTTGCTGATATTTTATACTCTCCCCCTACCCATAAGAACATTTTGTGACGACATGTGTGATAGACTGCACTTTTTAAGAGGCTCAGAAGTGCTGTACCAACAATTAAAGGACTGTGAAGAGTTAATTCTTCACAGAGCCAGAGAGCCTTGAGTGACAGGTTGCTCCAGACAATCTGATTGGTTGGCATCAGCTGAGCAAAAAAACAAACAAAAAGAAAAGTCTTGAGAGCTGGATACTGAGGAGAGTCAGTAAGATTCCTGCCTTAACTGAGATTTTCTGTGAATAGCCCTGACAGAAAAGGGTTTAGTGCTGACAGAGTAAGATTTCTAGCTTGACTGAATACAAGCTGAATTCAGCAATAGCTGAGAGCAGTTTGAACACAGACAGGAGTACTGGGGAGAGAGTTTGGCAAGGAAGTGGGTAGTAGAGAAGACTCCCAGTCAGGCCAAAGGAAAGTGGGTAGATCTAGAGAGAGAAGATTTCCTACACAGTCAAACAGGGAGAGTTATTTCTGAGGAGTGCAGAGATCCCCGGACTGGTGTGATTAGGAACTGCTTGTAGAGACCTGAAAAGTCAGTCAAACACTCAAGAAGAGTACTGGTGTTCCAAAGAAAAGGGGTACCAACCTTCTGGGCACTAAAAAGAGTCAGCAATTATACATATAAAGTGCATTAGAGTGGTTGGGGAAAGACTGGAACAAAAGCCTCTCAACATAAAGATCTAAGTAACTGTGAATAATTTCAAAACCTCTCATTAGCCTGATATGTAAGTCTGTGCTTGTAATAGTTTTACCTCAGTAATTTCAATCAATTTCACCTGACCTTTCCCTTTGATGTTAAAATAAAATCCTTTGTTATTTTTGAATTTTAAAAGCATCTCAAGTGCCATTTTGAAGGGTTCAAGTTAAAGGGCGATCCTATCCCTTCCCTCAAGTTCCTGGGCTGGGCAAATAGCCAAAATATACCTTGCTGACAGGGTGGGACAGACAAGATTTCTTCAAGGGAAGAATAAACATGTTACCAGGGCTGCTCAGTCAGTGAAGGGAAATGGAAACGGAAGGAAAATCTTGCCTCTGAGGGAAGGAAGTGGACAGGGTCCATAATAGCATGGGAGAAGAAGAAACAGATGCACTTTCTGAATGCTCCAAGATCTTAGCCAAGATATGACTGCTGATTATTTATTTATTTGATTTATATACTGCCCTCCCTGCAAGCGGGCTCTGGGCAGTTTACATCAATAGCCTAAGCAATCGTTTAGTAACAAATTAAAACAACATAAAATCACAGTTCATAAAATCACAACTGTTCAGGTGTCAGTCATATCTGTATCTAGCAGTGGTGTCCTCATGTCAAAATGGAACCAGGCGACTGGTGGTGGGGTTAGCTAGGAAAATTTATATGGTTTATGGCAGAGAGCATTTCTAGCTTTGTTCCTTATTATTACCCTTGGGATTCACTACATTTGGGAAAGAACTTTTGGTAATTTAGAATAAAGTGGCTGGTGCTAGCCAGTAAATACATCCACAAATAAATCAAGATAGCGAGTGGACAAATTCTCTGTTTCTACTCCTTCTCACATTTCTTCGGAAGGAATTTCATCTGTAAAAAACTCTCACATTTATGTTATTGAACAGGGGATTTGAGAAGCCTGAAAAACAGAATGCTTCTTGAACCATTCTTCCAAACTAGTAAAGGTCTTGGTAATGTTTTGTTTAACATTTCCAGGAGTTAGAAAGAGCCCACATTTTGCTCTCTTTGTCTCTAATATACTTACATTACAACAGTCGAAGGCCAACTGGAGGAAGTTTGGAGGACAGTCTCCCACCATGTGTTGGAAGGCATCATAATCCAAGCCAAAATTCTGCACACAGTAAAATGAAATTATAACAAGTAGAAAG
>NW_015164190.1:738992-816645 GCF_001447785.1 Gekko japonicus
AAAGAGTGTGTACTAGACAAGGAAGCAAGAAAATCATGAAGGCAAAATAGTAAATGTAAGGAAAACATTTCTCGACACCAGGGGTCGTTTCGTAGAAAAAGAGCTAGGGGAACTCATTAGCATAACTCATTAGCATATGCCACACCCCCTGACATCAGAGGCCCGGCGGTGGACCTGCAAGGCCGGCGGGAGTGCAAGGAAGCCCCGCGAAGGCCCTCCCTGGCCCCAGGCAGGCAGGGGTGGGGAGAGGCAGAGAGGAAGCAACTTACCCTCCCTCTTCTCCTGCCTCCTCCTGGCTGAATGAGGGCCGGAAGCGGAGCGGTCGGAAGCAGGGGGCAGGGCTTCATCATGTGCCCCGCCCCCGTACCTCACCCAGGGGAACTGCGATCCCCCGCGATCCCCCCCGAAATGACCTCTGCTCTACACCAGCAAGATACACCTACAGGTTACCCTCCATGCTAGCACATACCATATTAGGTTAAAACTATAGATCAAAGATGACTCAAGCTTCCTAAGTAAATATGGAAGACTGCTGGTTTTTTTCAGACTTTCCTCTAGGTTCAATTTGTAAGTCTTTTGTCTGAACAATGAGGTAGAGCAGTGCTGCTGACCCATCGCTACATGTCCCCAGTACTGCTTGTATGTACCAGGCACTTGGTACATCTTTGAAGGCCCTCCCATCATGGTCACAGTACATTTTGGGCCATGTTGCTCCCTTCCTCTTCAACAGCAGACATCTTCTTGTGGGGAGGAAAGCATTTGGGTTTTAACAGTTCATTTGGTTTTAATTTGTAATATTTTAAGTATTATTTGTAAGCCACCAAGAAGAAAAGCAGGGTATATATATTAAATAAGAATTTAGCTTGCCTGAGCTAGTCCTATCCTCAGGATTAGTTTCTGTTACAATGGGATGGATTCTGTGAAGTACAAACAAAAGGCACTTGTTCATGCAGATCTTGTCTGCATTTCCCCTCTGCCAGAAGCCCCTTTAACCAGTGAAAAGCTGATGCCAGAGCTGGGGCAGTCATGTGAATAAGGGGCTCTGCAACATACACAGCTGCACTGAGGAGGAGTAAATGAGAAAAACTGCACTTCTCTGCCTCGTACCCCAATGAAACATTTTGCATCAATGAACATAGAGCTGGAAGCAGAGTTAGAAGAGGGGATTTTACCCAGCTCCCCCCTCATCACTGCAGTCCCGCCATCCCATGTGGGTTTTTTTCCACATAGGTCCCTAAACTCTTGACTTCAGCATTCTGAGAGTCAAAAGGAGCTAATAGGGAAAGGGGATTGCAGGGCAGGCCCGTAGCTACAGTGGGGCATCTTGGGGCCCGCCCCCCTGACTTACCGCCAAGACTTCCCATCCAACCCAGGTGCTCCTTTTCGGGGTGGGTGTGTGCAGGAGTGTGTGTGGGGTGCCCCATGACTTATTTAAAGCCCCCCCCCATTTAAAAATCCTGGCTATGGGCCTGTTGCAGGGAAAGATATGCTTGCATGTCATACGACCCAACCCTATGGTTCCAGTACTGCTTTAGATGAAGCATGTACTCCATTTCAGCAACATTCTATATTCTTCTGCCAACACAACACTGCATTTGCCTCTAGGGCTCCTAGGGATTAAAATGGTCCATAGGATTGTCATACAAAAGAATATAAAAAAGATACTGCCACTAGCCTAAACAATTTCCCCTTTGCTACCCATGGTACAGAGGAGGGGGAGAAAGAAACTGTGATGCAGCAACAGAAAGTACTGCTGCTGTGCTGGCATCCAGCCCTGAGCCACCATGGGAGAGAACATGCCTTTGTGCCTGTGCTGGGATACCCAATCGTATACATTTAGGAAGCACAGTGCCAACCTGTTGTTGCTATTTTCACATTGTTCTCTTTCTAATTATGCAGAGCTAAAATGAGAGAGAGACCCTCTATAAGGTTACAGTTTCAGTGCAACAGTATATAGACTTCCAGGGCTTTGGTCTGCTAATGCAGTCCAATATATTAGAGCAGTGAGATATACTGTATAATACCTTATAGCTTTGTCTAGTTGCACCAGGAAGCCTGGTGTGAGATGAATGGTCAGGAAGTGCTGCTCACATTCCCAGTTCTCTTAACTGCAGTGTTTGGCCATAAGCAGCTTAAAATGTGGAAATAAACGTATAGCCACTTCTTGGTGGAACAGGAAACCCTTGACTTGCATCACGATCTTTCTGGGAGCATAGTTTTAAAATAACTTTGCTTCGAACCAGTTATGAAATCCCTTAAAGATAGTTTTAAGATCATGTGTCTAACAATACTTGCCACCCAGTTCAGTGCATGTTTTGCACTCTCCCAGGAAAAAAAATCATATTGGTACTAGGAAGACATGAAGATTATATAACAGCAGAAATCTCTCAAGCGAGACCTAACTTCAAGACACTTGTTAAAATCAAACAAGTTTGGCCTACATTTTTAGTCTGAAATAGAGAGGGTGTTGTTGATTTAAAATGGGGACCAACACAGATAAACAAAACAGTTGTACCCTGAATGCCCAAGAGAATGCTCAAATGGGGTTTGGGATAAAGAGCTGGCTCATCAGTTTCAGAATTTAGTTGTCTTGGAAGGAAAAAAACAATCCTTTCACTGGATAGGGTTGCAGAAGTAACCTGCTCCATATGGTGCCAGTCAGAGACCAATCCACAAAGCTCATGACTGGTGTAACACTCAGCTGCAAATTGTAACTCTGCAGTCGAAAATAAGAGGGAGGGGGAAATAATTGTCACTCCTTGCCTGTAGCAACAGCACAGAATGAACACTGTGTTCAGACAAGTGTGGAAATTACTAATGACCCAGTGAAACTCTTGAGCATTCGTCCCTGGCCAGTCCTTTTTGACTGCTCACCTCTGTGCGAGGGAGATAGTCTGGGTCTGCCTGGATCCTGGCTATAATCTCGCAAAGAATGATCCCATATGAGAAGACATCCGCCTGAGAAGGGGTGAGAGGGAAAGAAAAAAGCCACAGTTTAATTATAGGAATTCCTCTGCTGCCTTATCTGCCATTGTTTCCTTCATATTCCACAAAAGAACCTTTTTTTGTCACATCTCTATGGCATTTAAAGTTCTTACCACCCATCATTTGCCACTGTTCTAGAACTCAAGCAAATACAAACCCAGAACTTTTCCCAAAGAAGCACCATGACCGCAAACTCATTGGATGGATATCTTAAATAATATTTCACAGCAGTGTATGTTTGTTCTTTGCCTCTTCCACCCTCCACTCATGTCAAAGCCAGAAAAATGCTGCATTACAGATTAGGAGAGAACTCGTCTGAAGGAATAATTCATCAAACTGCAACTATCAGGTTTATCTAGGGCTGGAGAAAAGCACTACTTCACAAAGGATGAACAAGTTTCAGAGCCTATAGCTGTTCAAAGTTTACTCAACAGATATACCAGTATATCGTATCACTAGAATGTGAACTCCTATTAAAAAGGGGCAGCCCTTGGGATAAGACAAGATACCATCTAATTTAGTACAATGTACTAGGTGCAATGAGATGAAATAAATGCAATGTACATATTAGTTAAGAGAAGAGGGAGTTCAATGGGTCACAGTATGGCATTAGATTGACTACACCTCCAGTAAAGCAAATATGAATTTGAGTATTACTTTGGATTTAGGGATAAAATTACGTTTAAAAAAAAAAAGATCTTCAAAGTATCCTCTGGGCCAAGACATGCAGTATGTTTTATTTTTATACTAGCCGCCAAGCCCATTGCGAAGTCAATGCAACGAGCTCTAGCAAGACCCCGGGGCGAGGGCTAAAGCCATGAAGGCTGCGGAAGTCGCCATCAGGCCCCTCGTTGTCCGGCATCTTTTGTTTCCACTGGAATTTAGAGATTTTGTTATTGAAAGAATAGAGATCACTAGATTTTTAGGAATACTAAATTTTTATGTGCTTAAGTGGAAGCATCAGTAGTGTATGCTCAACTGTATGGATTTAACATGCATATGAAACCACTGGGAGAGGTCATTAAGTGGTTTGTGGTGCAGTCACTAGGATCAGGGTGACATCCAGTCTTTCTCTTTTCCATCAGATCCCACAGGGGCTATGAACCGGCTTAACCAGTGCCCAGAATCAGCAGTGAGGGTAAACAGATTCAGGTTGAACCTAAACAAGACAGACGTGCGAAGTTTCTCAAAACTTCAGGTATGTGGCTGCAAACTTGTTGACCAGAGTAAGTTAGGACATTACACCAGTTTTAATTCAAATTTCTAGCTCCTGATTAGTTTCTGGCTCCAATTTAAAGTGCTGGTTTTAACTTTCAAAGCTCTACTCTGTGTCTTGCTAATTCCTGATGTTCACCAGGCAAGTTCACAGGAAAGGGATTTCTCAATGGCCCCACCAAAAATCCTCTCCTGTGGGATGTATATCACTTAACTGATATATCTAGTAAGGTACGGAATGCTGGCATCACATTCAGAAGAGAGACTGATCTTGCTTGATTTTTTTAAAAACAGTACTACTTCAGCTAATCTCTGATGAACAGCAATCATGTCAGAGAAGTTTAAAGCTATATACATAAGTTAATCCCCAGGGCAACAGTTAGATCACATTTAGTATTTGATTTTGTTTAAAGTGCACCAACCTTTTCATTGTAAGGCTCATCTCTTAGCACTTCAGGTGCCATCCAATAAGGCGAGCCCACCACAGGCAGCTTCTCACTTTACACATTTTAAGGAGCAGATGGTTAGAAGCAGGTAAATTTTTTAAAAAAGGATTTCATAAGCACTTCACAAGTAACATAGCTTTCACAATGGGACACAAAGTAAGCTGTTCTCCTGCCATTCATACCGACTCCACTCTTCTGGACAACAGAAAGAGCTGGAGAAGATAGAGATGACATCCAAAGCAGACAGGTTGCTGCAATTTTCTTTATTTCTCCACGAAGTGACTCAAAGTTGTTTACAAGTATACACAGGGCACAACAATAAGACCAAAACATGCATAAATATAAATACAACAACAATTTAAACCATATGTATGGGATCTCACAAAGATGAGCCCTACCCGGAACAAGCTCTCTCAGGACAATCTTCTACCTAACCATCTATTACTTCTTTCATCTTGTCCTTCCTTCAAGGAGCTCATGGTGGAATACATGTTTCTATGTTCCCAATTTTTATCCTCACAACAAATTTAAGGTAGCTTAGGAAAAGGGAGGCCAGCCCAATGTCCTAATGAGCTTCATGGCAGCTTGGCGGCATGAACTCAGGTCTCCCCATCCACCATACAGGGTCTCTTTGACGTTTTACATTTTTTCCCATAGACAAGTCTGAAAAGAATTCTACTTAGGGAGCATGATAGAAGGCGTCTCTTTCAAATCCTACTTTTGCAAGTGCTTGGTTGGTATATGACAAAAGCCTGACTTGAGTCAAATCTATACATGTGAAGCTATCTAATACTTTATCAGACCACTGGTCCATCAAGGTCAGTACTGTCTACTCAGACTGGCAGCTGCTCTCAGGAGGAGGTCAGCAGCTCTTCAGGGTCTCAGGTAGAGGTCTTTTACTTACCCTACTACCTGGTCCTTTTAACTGGAGATTTTGGGGATTGAACCTGGGGCCTTCGACATGCCAAGCAGATGCTCTGATACATGGCTCCTCCCCATTTTGTAGTTCATTTCTATTTCAGTTAAGACCCGAGCTATTCTAGTTCAGTTCTGGATTGATCTCAACCAAATGGTTAAAAGACTATTATGGAGAAAGGGCTATACTGATTTCCAGACAAATTTGGAGCATGTTTGTGATCTAAATTTCAATAGTAATTCTAATAGTAATTGCATTTTTAGAGCACCCCACCACCACATACTCAAAGTAGTTTATGTAATACTGTAAAATTAGTTTGAAATAACTTTTAAATATGAAAACTGGAAGCTAGCAAGAAATTTTTCAGAGCAGAGAGCAATACACAGTGATATCCATAGAAAGCCTTCTACAGTCAAGAAACTGTTGTCTATCAACATTCCAAAACTTGTCCTCCCTTTGTGTCTTTGCAGGTAAAGAAATGTACACCTGAGCACACAGATTGCATTCCTTTAGGCACTGGGAATAAGGAGATGGCTGCCAGTTCAGACCACTTTTCTTTTTAGAAGTTAATCATGCTGTGTCACTATGTCTGTCTAACAACCTACCTACATGAAATCTCAGCCTAGTATATTTTACAGTTCAAGGATTAGAATCAGAATAGATTACACACAGGACATCATATATTTTCACTGCAGAGAACAGAAACTTAGCAACAGATACAGTAGTTCTTTGGTCAACCTCCACCAATAAGATTTTGAGAGTCTTCTGCAAATTTAGAGTTGAGAGGCTTGAGATTTGTTAACCCAGAAATAATCATGATTCCTTCCCTACCCTCTAAGTTCCGTGCCACATCTCAGAAAGCATTTATCCATGCTTCACAACTATTTGGCTTATGATTGCAACAAAGAGACTGGAATGTCTAGAGATAATCAAAATTAACAACTTACCTGAAGTCAGGGATTTTCTCTGCTAACCCAAAGTCACCAACTATAGCAGAATATCCATTCTCATCATGCTTTATTAAACAATTCTGAATTAAAGAAGAGGAGAATTATTAATATTGCTCATGTTTTTAAAAAAGACACCTTTCCACCTGCATAGGAGATGCATTTTATCCAAAATAACATCAGTCTTTTTGTGCAGTTGGTCATTAGTCAGGTTCATCAGAGGATCTGACTGGACAAGAGAGTTTGCTTCCTAATCCCAATTACAATGAAGTTACCTGTATAACTACTTACGAGCAGAGATCATTCTGGAAAACTACAGAGACCGATGGTGCAATACTAAAGCAATTTTACACCCTTTGAAGCTCACTGACTTCAATGGTCATAGAAACACCCAATTCTGCTTAGGATGACACTGCACTGGCACAACTAGATGAGATGTAGGAGATGTGTGACTGGCAGCAGGCATTCAAGAGAGCAGGCATACCATTTTCATTAGAGTTGTGATGCAATTTCAAAACAAAATAAAAAGTTTCAAAACAAAATAAAAGATAATGGGAGATCCAATTCAGCAAGACTTATTTCCAAATCAACATTCATATTTATTTATTTTTATTTATTGGATTTCTACCCCGCCCTCCCAGCTAAGGCCGGCTGAATCTAGACTGGGGAGATTTTGCAATATGCATAACAAGGATGTTTACAAACAATCCTTAGTAGAAATAAAGAAAATATGTAAAGCCCCACTGAAACAGGGTTTTGGGCTGCCACAGGAAGGGAGAAATAGGAAAATTGCACTCTGTAAGTGGAAAGTCCTTGGGCCCATGGAAACACTAGTTGGGATCAAACCCAATGAAATGATGTATTTTTGTGCTCAAAGAGCAATGGTAAGCATGTGTTAACAGAAGGCAACAGTGACTCGTGAGCTTCTCTAGAGTGACACCCTGCAGTATCAGAAAAACTTCAACTACTTTACATATTGCAAGTGAAAGCAGGGGAGAAGGAAAATACATCAAAGCTTTAATGCACATTTCTCATGAATATGCATACAGATGATTGTCAGATTCCTAAGTTCTGAGTATTATTTGTTTTAACTTTTAACTATAGTGTACATGGTTCAAATTGGGATTTATAAATTTACACAAGGTTAACTGAATCAGGCCGACCCAATACACAGTAAAGCTGCTCAATTACGGTCTTTGTTATCTCTAGTCAAAGAATGCATTCATTCAGCTTGCTTGTGGTTAAATATTTGTTCACTGCAAAATGCAGCTAAACCCTAGAGGGATAATATTAATCATACTGCAATGCTAAAACCATGAGGAAAATTCAGCACACTTGGAGAAGTGAGCAATGGACATTTTATAAGGCAAAGATTTTTCTCCCTCACATTTGGTACTTTCAAATGGCCATTTTTTTCCCAGCTACTTAACCACCTTTAAAAATATAACTCCATTTTTACAGATTAAGGCTCTGAAGCTGGGGAAGGAAAGCACCCTTTCACTATAGCATATTTAAAAACAACCATCACTGATAATTTATATTACTTTGCTTGCTTTCCTGCACTAGCACATTACACCATGGTTTGATTTACAAACACAGCAACAGAAACAAGTCCAGATTAAGAACTGTTTTCACTGAGATTTAGAAGAGCAGGAAAGCATTTTTTAAAACTTTGCCTTACATTCTGTAAACAGATATATGGCGAAATTCAAGTGAACATCACATTTCCTAACCTCCCTTGTGTTCTACTAACTGTCCCTCCCTAGTAAAACAGATGCCAAACAGCCTTAAAATACTTAGATGAAAATCATTCCCTCCCACAAGGGCCACTTTTAAAAATACAGAAGACCAATCAATTAAGTCACAACATAAATAGTCATTCCACATATTCAGTGTTCTGTACAACTCCTGGGAGTGTTTGAAGTACAGAATCTGCTTTTCTGCAAGCTCTCATTTCAATGGAGCCAGGGCAAAGTTGCCCAGTAGAATCATCTGGTAGCAGTCCCTCCCAGCTCCATTTACTGCCAAACTACTGCCAGCTGCCAGAGAGCACAATGGTCCTATCCGCCCTACAATCCCTTCACATTGCTTATAGCACTGCTCTTCTGCAATCTGCTGAAAGTAGAAGAAGAAGAGGAGGAGGAGAATGGATTTATACCCTGCCCTTCACTACCCAAAGGAGTCTCAGAGCGGCTTACCCTTCCCCTCCCCACAACAGACACACCCTGTGAGGTAGGTGCGGCTGAGAGAGCTCTGACAGAAACTGCTCTTTCAGGAATAGCTGTGCCAGAGCTTGTGACTGACCCAAGGTCACATCAGCAGGTGCAAGTGGAGGAGTGGGGAATCAAACCCGGTTCTCCCAGATTAGAGTCTGCGCACTTAACTACTACACCAAACTGCGCACTTAACCACTACACCAAACTGTGGTTCTGCAAGTATTTAATACAGTACTAAGCGCCCCATAATCCTGCAATGCTCACTCCTACAGGTAAGACCCCTGAAATGTGTTTATTAGGAAGTAAGCCCTATTCATTTTTATGACTGACTCCTAGGAAGTGTGTTTAGGATTTCCATCTTGCTGCGTTCCTGATCTTCATACATCATATGTATGTGCTTTTATGTATGGTAAGCAACTATATAGTTACCAATTAGTTAACTACCTATAGTTAACTCACTATGCTTAAATTAAAGATCTTTGGAGCTACCTTGCAAAGTACTGTAGGAAATAATTTTCACAGCAATATGTTGAGTACCACCAGGTGGTTAAAGTGTAGCATGTCAAATACTTTCAAAAATGTTACTGGTGCTCTGACAAGTCTAACACTGTGGGTAACTGTAGGTATTTATTATTTATTTGAGTGTTATTAATACTATACTGACTGGGCCTCCACAGAAAATCCTTAGGGTTTTGGTAAACATAAGCCAGTCTGGATGATGACCAATAGTAATGTTTGCTCTGGATATCTGCTGTCTCTTGAACAGGTTTTCAGTTTCAGATTTTAATTTAAACATTTAATTTGAAATTTCGTATCCAATGAAAAAATGTTTATTTAGTAAAGGAAAGGTATCTGAAGGAACAGAGTACTTTCTGTCATCTCCCAGCCTCCAACAAATATTAACATGATAGGGATTGAGTCCTAGACAACAACACTTTTTAAAGAGATCAGGGCTGCACTAACAGACTACCTCATTTTACAACTCTGCAAGGTAGGCTGGACATGATTAATAGGTTCTTACACTGAAACAGAACATCTTGGACTTGGTTCTGAGCGGGTCTCAAGATGTGGTGAGTGATGCAGAGGTTGTTGCATCAGTTGGAAACAGTGACCAGAATGCTATTAGGTTCAGCATTCAGGTCAATGGAAAGTTATTCCTAAAGTCCAAAACTGAATAATTTGATTTCATAAGAGGGAACTTTACAAAAATGGAGGGAATTGTTAAAAGGAAGCTGAAAGGGAAACACAAGAGAGTCAAATCCCTAGAAGATGCTTGGAAGCGATTTAAAACCACACTAACTGAAGCCCAGATAGAATGCATTCCCCAGATTAGGAAAGGCACTGCCAAGTCTAAAAGGAGGTCTGCATGGTTAACAATGCAAGTCAAGGAAGCTATAAAAGTAAAGAGGCTTCTTTTTAAAAGTGGAAGGTCTACCCCAATGAATTGAACAGAAGTGACCACAGGCTCTGGCAAAATAAATGTAAGTCAATAATTAAGCATGCAAAAAGAGATTTTGAGGAGTGGGTTACTAAAAATATCAAAACAAGCAATAAACATGTAGAGTATGCCCAGGTTAAAATGTTTTTTTAATTGATTATTGCTGTCTTATAGAAACCTTTGGGATAGAATTCTTTGGGCTTCTCCTGGAAAGTTAAGATCCTGTTTTAGAACACTAGACAGTGTTGTATAACACCAAATGAGTTCAATCATTTTTAATTAACATGTTTTTAGCTTGTTTTAATGGAAGAAAAGGAGTGTTTGTGATGTAACCTTTTGATAGGGAATGTAGGTGTTTTGCCTATTAATTTAGCCAACTTTGAAGACCTGTAGAGAGTCCTAGATTTATAGTCCTGCTACTTCAAATAATGTGTCCTTTGAAGTGCAGATGTTCTGCTTATTTTGCCAATTTCAGTCAGAATAACTTGGCACAAATTTGCCAACCAGGTGAAAAGTTTAGAAACAGTTTTTGCCCTGTGTGAAGCAGCTCTCAATGAGAACTTATGGTTAAATGAGACACAGATCATGTTTAACATATTCAATGTATTAGATGCTTGGATTGAATATCTATATATGTATTGTATTATTTTAAAAAAGGAAAATACTTTACATTTTGAATAGTTAAAACAAAGCTTTGTTTGCTAGTAATGCTAATTAAGAAGGCTTGCAATCACTGCCAATTGTTTCCTTTTCTATTTCAAAAGGAAGAGTCTAATTAAAATAAAATAATGTTATTATGTATTGTAAAAGAAGAAATCCCTTTGTGGGTTTTAGAACTTCATTTTATGTTTAAAACAAGTTAATGTATAAGATGTTTGTAAAAAGCTTCAACAATTCTAAGTTCTGTTAGTTTAAAACAAAGAGGGATGCTTGCCTAAAGAGAAATGTTTTAAGAATTGTGCTTAAAGCCAAAGTTAAAGAGCTAACGAAAAAGAGTTGGAAAATGGTCAAGAGCTGTGCCAGGTGTGTGTGGACATAAAAACATAAATCATGAATAAGTAGAAAGAAACTAAGTTGAAAAGGCTAATGAGAAGAAGTGTTCTGAAATGTGTCTTTTGAAGTTTCAGGGAGGAACCAGCTATTGAGTTCAGCCAAGAACCAAAAGTAATTAAATCATGCACATCTGCCAATTAAAAGGGATCATGACTCTTAGCACCAATTAGAGAAATCAATTAAAGGTACAGAATTTGTATTGAAGAACAGTGTCTCCTACAGGCTGAACTGAACTATGTGTTTTACAAAGTATAAACTTCAATTTTAGCTGAACAAGCATCATGAAATAATCAAAAATAATTCTGTAAAATATTCTGACAAGCCAAAATAAAAACTAAAAAAAGAGATTTAATGTATCGATAAAAGCTTCATGCCACCAGGTATTTTAAAATACTACAAGAATTCATATAAAAAGTAATACTTTAGAATGTCATTGAAAATATATGTTTTCATATTTTGTGTACTTATTAGTGAAAATAAATTTATAAAATGCTTTAAGATACTTTTATATGCATGTATTAAGTGTAAAGAAGAACTAAGTTTGTAGAATTTTGTAAATGAACTGACAGAATGTAGTATTGAGAATGAACCCAGTCTGGTTGGTCAGTTGGTCGGTTAATTGGTTGGTCGGTTGGTTGGCCAACTAGATAAGCAAAAAATGAAACACACTTGGTGGGACACCATACAATTAAACTCAAGATATAATTCAGACCAAAAAAGGGGTTTCTATAGTGAGAAAAATGATCTGGACAGAATATGGCTATCCTCAAGCAATAAATTGGTTCAAAAGCTGTATAAATTATTAATGTCCGACTACTTAGCTGACGGGGATATTAAGAGAACAATGCTTGCCTGGTCTAAGGATATAGACTATACTTTAGAGACAGAACAATGGGAAAAAACATTGAACTCAATAAAGTTTATGCGCGCCATATCGTATAAAGAGAACATTTACAAAATGTTCTACAGGTGGCATTGGACACCGGAAAAAATCTCAAAATGCTATACTACCTCCAATAAAAACTGTTGGAAATGTAAAAAGAATGTTGGAACCTTTATACTTATGTGGTAGAAGTGTGAGAAGGTACAGAGATACTGGAAGAAAATATTTAGGATGTTAAATGATATAATAGGAGAGCCGGTTCCCTTTGTACCTGAGATAGTTTTATTAAACATGCTCCCAGAAACATATGTTAAAACAAATAAATATGTAATTGTATATTTGCTTACGACAGCTAGATTGTTATTAGCCAGTAAATGGGAACAAGAAGATTTACCCTCTAGAAAAGAAGTAGTTGACAAAATGTTATCAGTGGTTGAAATGGACAAATTAAGTTTGACATTGAAAGGCAATAGTAAAGACACCTTTGAAAAAAGATGGAAAAGATTCTATGTATGGCTAGATAATGAATTATGAATGACTCACAAGTATGAAAAATGTAACTCGCAGATATAATGTATGCTGAAAAAACTTTAAATAAACTTGGGGGGGGGAAAAGAGAATGAACCCAGTCTGAAAGTTCAGTCAGAGGTAACAAGAGTCTGGGAGTACTGCCAAAAAGGAGTAAACAAAGCTATAAATTAGAAATAATGACCTGCACCTGTGTTGTAGGAGTGGGAAATTCAGCCAGCTACCATCCTGTGTGCCAAATATGTGATTGATGACTGACTAGACAAAGAAAACTGAACTAAGCATGTCTACGTGATGTCAGTGATGATGTAAAGTGAAGAGGAGCAAGAAGAGTATATAAGTCTGCTTACTGCATTTGCTCGTTGAACACCCAGGCTGAATTCAGCTGTAGGATGTTCCTTATTCAAATAAAATCCTGTTATTACCCTTTACTGCTTGGATGCTTGTTTTCACTGTGTAGTTTATTGGCTGGCCACACAAGTCAAAGAACCTTAATGCCCATTGAGCATTGACAACAAACATTTTTAAAAATCTATCCGGAGCAGGAAACCAGACAGAGAAGCAGTTGGACCTTTGGATGACAAAGGAATAAAGGGATTGCTAAAGGAAGATGGGGAAATGACAGAAAAGCTCAATGAATTTTTTGCTTATGCGTTCATTGTGAAAAGTGCGGAGCATGTACGAATGCCACAGCCACTATTTTCAGGAAGGGAGTCTGAAGAACTGGATCAAATTTAGTTGACAAGAGATGAAGTTCTAGACCTATTGGGGAAATTAAAAACTGATAAGTCTCCAGATCCTGATGACATATACTCGAAAGTTCTTAGGGAACTCAAATGTTAGATAGTTGATCTACTAACCTGTATATGTAACCTACTATTAAATTCAGCCACTGTACCAGAAGACCGGAGACTAGCAAATGTTACACCAATTTTTAAAAAGGGGTCCAGAGGGAAACCAGGAAATTACAGGCCAGTCAGCCTAATGTCTGTCCCAGGCAAATAAGCAGAAAATCTAATCAAAGATGAAATTATTAGGTACACAGAGGAACAAAGTGTGCTGAGGGAAAATCAGCATGGCTTCTGCAAAGAAAGTCCTGCTTCACCAACCTTTTGGATTTGAGAAAGTGAACAAGCATATAGACAACGGTTACTCAGTAGACATTATACACTTGGACTTTCAAAAGGCTTTTGACAAGATACCTAACCAAAGACTCCTGAGTAAACTTTGCAATCATGGGATGACAGGTTCTCTTATGGATTAAAAATTAGTTAAATGACAGGAAGCAAAGAGTAGGAATAACTGGACAGTTCTCACAATGGAGAGAAGTCAGCAGTGGGGTCCCATAAGGATCAGTACTGGGGCTGGTACCATTTAATTTATTCATAAATCATCTGGAAATGGGTGTGAGTAGTGTAGTGGCCACGTTTGCAGATAACACAAAATTATCCAGGATGGTAAAAACCAACGCTGACTGTGAAGAGCTCCAAGAGGATCTCCACAAACTGGGTGAGTGAGCAACAATGTGGCAAATGAATTCCAATGTTGTTAAGTATAAAGTGATGCACATTGGGACAAAAAATCCCACCTTCAAGTATAGGCTAATGGGGTCTGAACTTGCTGAGACTGAGAGGGAAAAAGACCTTGGAGTCGTAGTATATAGCTCAGTGAAAGTGTCAACAGTGTGCTGCAGCAGTGAAAAAGGCAAACTCTATGTTATGGATTATTAGGAAAAGGGATTAAGAATAAAACAGCCAATATTGTAATGCCCCTGTATAAATCTATGGTGTGACCTCATTTGGAATACTGTATACAATCCTGGTCACTGTAACTCAAAGTCATTGCAGAAATGGAAAAAGTACAGAATAGGGCAAACCAACATGATTAGGAGGTTGAAGCACCTTCCCTATGAGAAAAGGCTGAAAAGTCTGGGACTTTTCAGTTTAGAAAACAGATGACCAAGGGAGGACATGATAGAGGTTTATAAAATTATGCATGGGGTAGAGAGAGTTCACAAAGAGAATTTTTTCTCCCTCTCCCAAAATACAAGAATTCGAGGCCATCCAATGAAGCTGATGGGCAGTAGATTCAGGACAGACAAAAGGAAATATTTCTTTACACGGAGAGTGATTAAAATGTGGAATTCACTGCCAGAGGATGTAGTGATGGCCACAGGAATAAACTGCTTTAAAAGGGGATTAGATATATTCATGGGGGATAGGTCTATCAATGGCTACTAGCCATGGTGGCTGAGCGGAACCTCCACATTCAGAGGCACTAAACCTCTAAATCCTAGAGCCAGAAGGCAACCTTGTCAGGTTCCCAGTCAAATCACTCTCCACACACACTTTCTTCAGTGAATGTTTTATTTAGAGATATGAGATGCTATGGGTTCAAACGCTTTGTCAGGACTGGGGTGCAAAGGTGGGAAAGCCACGTATAGGTACAACCCTAACATTCCATTCATAGACGTCAGCATTACTACAAAGACTATGAAAGATATACGGTCAACAACTAGCCAGGCACAGACTCTACTTCAAGGACACTTCCCATGTGAAAGATGTTTTTGAGGCGTCATGGAAGAGTTACTGAAGCTAATAAGGGTGCAGGGAGCAGCAAGCTAAACAAATGGCGGGGTGCAGGAAGCAAGCGGGACACAATAAGCTTCAAATGCACTGGGTAGAAATACAACAGGTTGTTGTTGTTCAGTCGCACAGTCGAGCCCGACTCTTCGCAACCCCATGGACCAGCTCCCGCCAGGCCCTCCTGTCTTCCGCTGTCCTCTGAAGTTTGCTCAATTTCATGTTCGTTGCATCGATGACACTGTCTAACCATCTCATCCTTTGCCGTCCCCGTCTTCTTTGACCTTCAATCTTTCCCAGCATCAGGGTCTTCTCCAGTGAGTGCTCCCTTCTCATTTGGTGGCCAAAGTATTTGAGCTTCAGTTTCATTATCTGGCCTTCCAGGGAACAGTCAGGGTTGATTTCTTTTAGGATTGACTGATTTGATCTTCTTGCAGTCCAAGGGACTCTCAAGAGTCTTCTCCAGCACCACAGTTCAAAAGAATCTATTCTTCGGTGCTCGGTCTTCCTTATAGTCCAACTCTCGTAGCCCTACATGACTACTGGGAATACCATTGCTTTGACCATGCGGACTTTTGTTGGCAGGGAGATGTCTCTACTTTTTATCATGCTGTTTAGGTTCGCCATCGCTTTCCTCCCAAGGAGCAGGCGTCTTTTAATTTCATGGCTGCTGTCACAGTCTGCGGTGATCTGGGATCCCAGGAACGTGAAGTCTGTCACTACTTCCACGACTTCCCCTTCTATTTGCCAAGGAGTGATGGGGCCGGATGCCATGATCTTAGTTTTTTTGATGTTGAGCTTCAAGCCCACTTTTGCGCTCTCCTCTTTTACTCTGTAGAGTCCTCCCAGTAAGAAATACATTCCTACATCTGGAAGTTTACTCAGCCAAAGCTGTGGCTTAAGCTGAATAGACTTATCTTTGACAACAGACCCATAAAGAAAGGCAAGGTGATCTCTAAAGGGTTAATAAGTGTTTATACATAAACAGATGTGAGAGCAGATAAATCTCCTTTTGTGTGTTAGAAGAGCTTAACATCTGCTTTGCACTGTGTAATCCTACGAAGGAAGTGCAGGGTTTACTTTTCCTTCTTTCCCATAAAGAACAGATATTTACTAGCTGTAGCCTTTTCAGATATCCACTATAGCTTTTTTCAACAGAAAATCCACTAGTTATAGCTTTTTCAGTCTTTGATTTTTGGTACGTTACAGAGGGTAAATTACTCAGAGTGAAGTGATTCCCTTATATTCAGGCATGTTACTATAGTTCCGTTCACATCAGTTAAAATACCAAAAAGCCAACTGGAACATATCAAGATTGGCTGTTTCAGAATTGAAATTAATGCTTTCAGGTGATTGTCCCTAGGAGTTTTGAGAGATAGTACACATATAATTTAATGATCTGTAAACTGAGGGGGTATAAAACCAGAAATACATATAATAATTGGAATTTTAAAAAAATCAAATTGTGATGTGCAGGTCAAATCAAACCAAAACTAAAATTCAAATTCTTACACCTCCTCTCACATGACAAAATGGGTACTGTAATCACCACCAATTTGATATGGAAGTAGCAAGTAATGTAGGTGATGAGGGTCTCCAGTGTTCACTGGGCCCCCAGGGCAACTGGTAGACAGCCACTGTGTAAAATAGGATGCTGGACTAGATGGACCACTAGTGTACAATAGTGGGAGCCCGCTTATGTTCTTATGTCAGATGTTGGATTAGATGGACCAATAGTCTACTACAGTGGGGGGCTGCTTATGTTCTTATGTCAGATGTTGGACTAGATGGACCACTAGTCTACTATAGTGGGGCCCCGCTTATGTTTTTATGTCAGATGCTGGACTAGATGGACCACTAGTCTACTATAGTGGGGGCCCGCTTATGTTCTTATGTCAGATGTTGGACTAGATGGACCACTAACCTAGGGGTGAGGAGAGGAAGCAAAGGTGTGACGAATGAGATAACCATCCCGCAAGTTTCTTGCAGGTCTCCACTTGTTTATATCTATTTTGCCCTCCTTGTCCATGAAGTAGCCGGTGGTGGAAGGAGGATTGCTTATTTGCCATCTGTTTGTTTTTAATATTGTACTAAGATTTTAATTAATTTTATCTTGTTTTATCTCTGATTGTACATTGCCCAGAGCCCTGCAATAGCAGGGGTGGGGCGATTCCTAAATAAATACATAAATACATAAATTATAGCATTTGGCCTCTGTTTTAAATAAGTTTCACAATCCAATTACAAAACTGGTACAAAGAAATCTGGAAAAACGTCCTTCCGGTTTATGGCAACGCGCAGGCAGATGCATCTCCCGGACCTCCGGAATTGCAATCTGCACACCCGCATGTAGGAGGGAGCATGACAGGTCACAACCCCCCCCCGGGAGCCTTGGTGAAAGGCTCCTAGCCAGGGGGCTTTTGAGGGGCGACCTCTTCGCTGGGGCGATGCCAGAGAATTGAGGCGCTCCTCCGCCCTGACGGTCCTGCTGCTGAGTGTCCACATGGACTTAGTGCCGCCAACCGGGACAAGCGTGGGAGATCAAGTGAAAGAAACGATTGCCGAGCGAGGCCGGATGGCCGACAATAAACAGTGAGTCGGGTGGAAGCGAGCATGAGAAGTTAAAAAGAAAGCTACCCCCCTTACGAAGCGGTAAAAAGCGAGCGGGGGAGGGGCCACTCCCAAGCGCACAAGCGAAATACGGAATAAAGAGGGGGGGAGTGGAAGAGCAAGCATTTAAATCTGTTTTAAGAGACTTACCAGAGCGCAGCTAAGCGTAGGGGTGAATTTCAGAGACTTTGGCAACTTTTAAAGAAAGTAAACAATCCAAAAAGATGGCGGGGAAGAAACCAGATAAAGACAAACTTGTGAAAGCGAAACTAGTGGGCTGTCCTCGAACGGAAGAGACCACTGAGCTTTCCAAAATGCTGGCAGATTCCTTGCACCCTCTGCTGGACAAGATGACTAATATCAAGCAACAATTGTCAACAATAGGCCAGAGCTTGGCTTCACAGCAGCTACAATTGACTAAATCCTTAAAAGCAACGGAGCAAATAGCTGAGAAGGTGAAGGAAATGGACGCTGATACTAAAAAAATTAAGAAAAAGGTGCAAAAGCTGGAAATGAAACAGGCAATGGGAGAAACACAACTTTTACAGTTACAAATGGAAAAAGCAAATCTGGTCCTACGGTTTCAAGGGGTCCAGGAATCAAAAGGAGAGAATCTGAAGCAACTGCTGAGTGAAGCAATAGCCCCAATGACAGATTGGAAAGCGGAATATCTTCACAGCGAGATGGATGTGGTCTACAGGTCCTATTCCTCATACATTAAGAAGAATAATCTGCCAGGGGAAATAATAGTAAGAGTCTCGAAGAGACATGTGAGAGACACTATCTTGAAGGTAACTATGGGAACACCCTTGAAAATCGGGCACAAAAATATCAGGATTTTAAAAGACATTCCATTTGATATAAGACAGAAGAGAAAGAAATACAAAGAATTAATCCTTTTTCTACAAACAAATAGCATCGGATATAGATGGTTAATTCCAGAACGCGTCATTTTCAAACTCCACGATAAAAAAGAAAAGATTGACTCTGTTCTTAAAGCACGGGTGTTTTTGAGAGCACAGCTGGGGGAACCAGCTGAAGACAAGAAGGAAGGAGAAGAAAGTAAATCTGATGGCGAATTGGACTCGGTGTCTTCTGACAAGGACTCTCCCTCCGAAAAGGGGGCGGCTGTCCCCAAAATTTCATATAAATTGAGGATTAGAAAAGATTTTAAAAAATAAAGGCTGAAGGACTGAATTGTGCCTGAAAATTTTACAAAAATTGTGGGATGCTCTGGGGGTTTCATTAAACAGATATAATGATTAAAAAGTTATACAACTTAGCATAACTGACCATATTCAATGTATTATCAGCATGTTAGATTAACATTGATATAAGCGGTTGTAATGATCTCTTATTCTTGGGTTTTTAGTTATTAGTGGGTATCTTTTCTTTTTCCTTAGATGTAGTTCCCCTTTCCCTTTTTTCAGTTATAGTTTGTAGTGTTGAAAAAATAAATTAAAAAACTCCCCCTAGGGGGATTATTAAAAAAAAAAAATCTGGAAAAACTACAACAAAGGAGAATAATCAGCTATGACAAAAAGATGACTAGACATTTTAATGGTAACTTCTTTTATGAACTAGTGACACCGCAGTAGGTTACCCAAATACTACAGGCAGCTTAGATGCTCCCCCTCCCCCCAGCACTTTCCTACTGTGCAAAGCTCAAACATTTTGGTAATATTTATTAATAAGGCTACGTAAAGGATTTTCATGACTAGCTACAATATTAAATAGCAATGACAATAATTCTTAAAAAGCAGCTTGCAGCACTGTTTTACCTATCAGCTGAACACTCCACCAAGGGAACCCATTATCAGCTCAATGCCACTCTGCAGCAGCCCCGGGACAATGCTAATCCATTTCAAATTATGGTAGGCACGCATAAATACAAAATAAAATCTTTAGGAAAGACAGCTGAAACACAGAGACAATGCCTGCAATTCCAAAATGTTTTGCTAGCTTTCACTCTCTAGAATTGGATGCATAAAGGCTGGGATAACTTGCTGTGAACAAATTAAACAAGTCTGAGTTGTGCAAACATCTTCCCAGAAACATACCCCTAACTCATTTACTAGTGACCTCTAATTCAGGTTAGTTTCTTCTCATATCTGCATAAACTGTCCAACATGATTTTTTTTTCTGGGAAAGTTTAATCCACTAAACTATGCTTCACTGTTTCTCACAATCCCTTAAGTGACATTTTACGTAACAGTTTTAACATTTCAGGCATTGAAAGGGGGAAAGAGAAACTATCCGAGAACACTTGCTATCCAGAAACTAACAGACCTATTGTGAAACTATTTCAATTGACACGGAAACACAGTACCTTGGATGTCAGATCCCGATGAAAAATGCCTTTATAGTGAAGGTAACTTAGTCCCAGAGCAAGGTCCAGTGCCAGTTTCACTCTCACTGTCCAGGGCAGATGCTGGTTACTGTCTAACAGCTGTTCCAGGTTACCACAGTTGATGTACTGGGGACAAAACATCACATTTTTAAAAAACAGTTAAGACTGTTCACAGTTCAAAACGAGGCAGTTCTAGAGAAGTACTGCCAGATTTCAAATGGGGATGGATGTTAATGTTAATGACTTCTTTGTATCCTCATCTAGCTTGTCTGGAAGTCATCAAAGACTGCTCAGCATTGCAGATGGTAACAAAATACATCCATCAGTCCAGCTTTCAGAAATGGACAATGTGCTCTCAATAGTCAAACCTGCTAAACTTCAAGAATCAGAAAATTCAGCCCTGACCTGGATAGCCCAGGCAAGCCCGATCTTGTCAGATCTTGGAAGCTAAGCAGGGTCAACTCTGGCAAGTACTTGGATGGGAGACCTCCTTGGAATACCAGCAGTCGGGAGGAGGGGGCAGGCTTTATTCAGCCACCTCTCTGAATATCCTCCAGGCCACCAGTAGGGGGTCAGTTACCAGAGATCACCATGACTTCCAGGTGCACACAGATTCACATGTACACACACACACACGAAAAATACAAAGAAATATCAGGAAATTCAGATTTAGTTAGCATAAGTACCCAACATTATCACTGTATTTACACTTCTCATTTAACATATTCAGATCAAAGAAGTATAGCAGATCTGAATTCAGATGAAAGATCTGAATATCCAAGTGCCATTGCATTAACGTAAATCAATAGTCCAATATTCATACAATCCACTGAACTGTAATCAGGGGCAGATTGGCCATTATGGCCACCAAGATTTTTCCCAGTTGCCTAAAGGCCTGGGAGACACCTTTCTTTAGCTCCCCCCCCCACACACACACACTGGGGTTGCCAGTTTAATCCACTAAATGGCACACAAAAGATGTTTCTAGTATGGCAAATTATGCATAGCATGGGAAAGGTACCAACTGGGGCTAGCTGGGCAAGAAAGGAGGGCTTCACAGTACCTCCTTGCTTCCAGCTCTTCTTCCTCCATCAGGGGGATAGGATGGGGGGGAACTTAGGGGTAGCCCCTTTTCCAGGGCCATTCTGGCCTCTGAGTCTGCCCCAGAATTCAAATATGTCGTTTTGTACTTGTCCAATATGCTCAAGGAACTAAAAGGTATCAAAACATTTTCTTTGGTTGGATGCTAAGCTACTTATCCCAAGTTTCAGGAGCCTGTTGAAATTTCTCATATATGCCACAAAAGTTCAAGGCTACTTCACTGAAGTATAACAGTTCTTCACTTATGGAGCTGCAGTATGATATTAAGTGATCAAAGGGACAAATTAATCCTGCACACATTAGGAAAGTACTGTGTAATTTGCCCTTTGGGGACAATGGCTATTTGTCCTAGGAGAATCGCAAACACAAGTCCAATATGCATCAACAAAGTTTTCAGCACATTTATTACATGTCCCTATGTTTACTGTGTGCCATAATACTTGAAGGAGAAATACTCGTCTTATGGAAATGATATATTTTATGTTGGTGAAGAAATAAAATTAATTTAATAAACCTGATACCGTGACAGCAAAAATGGTATTAACTATCTTAAATAGCAAATATTTCAATTCCCCCTAATAAAAAAAACAACCCCCTGTGGTTTCAAAAATGTTCTGAAATTTCCATCTCTGAACATGCTACCCAAATAGCCTACTACCTCTACATCTTCCAGTCTGGTTAAGTACATGATCTAGTTTTATCACCTTCATTACCAAAGCAGAGTTTATTGCTAGGATTACGAAAATGGAAGATGCTGCTTTCTCTTTCCTATCCAGATTTTCATGCTATTTTCAGGAGAGAAATTAAAACACATTCTCATATGAGTTTTTAAAGCACTGGGACCAAATCCTGGGATACATATCAATAAGTGTATATGGCAAACAGCTTTGATGGTTATGTACCAGACTACATGGTCTACACGTAATATGTGGACAATGTGTTTACACACACACACTTGGGAACCTAACACAGTCAGGATACAAGTTGCCAGATGTGATAGATAACAACAGATGGGAAAGGGGGGGGGAACAGGACTATGGGAAAAAAGATATCTGAAACTGTGTGGGGAGAAATGCAATACATCAAAAACTAATTATGAAAGCAAAACTGGGCAATGTGGACAAAAAGGTTGGTACTGCTGAATACAGAGTTTTAGGAAGATCTCTTTTCTTCCAGACTCCTTATTTATTCTATACTGTGTTTTCTAACTGGGTCCTTTCCTAGCCCATGAATTTCTTTAATCCATGTTTTAAAAGAGGGGGGGAACCCTCTTTCCTCAGTACTTAAATCAAGTCCATCTTTTATCTCAATCACCCAATCAAGTTCCTTTATATAAAGCTGTTATCTAACTTGTTCAGTGGACCAATTGCTCTCCTAAAGATGCTCACAGGAGTCTGGCATTTTCCGTATCACTGTAAGTAACCACAAGAAAGATGAATTTTTTGAAGAACTATTTTTAATACACTAGCATTTTTCTGTGTTATGCTCAATTAATTAAATCTTGTACACAAACTGTTGGTATTGCTTAAGCATCTTTGACAAATGCTTTAAAGAGTTATTTTTGGCACTGCAGTATAAGGTCTAATCTTTACAGTTTAAGAACTATTGTGAAATTTCCATTATGGTCCCCAATATGGCACCTACTCTTACACAAAGGTCTGATTTCCCATTATTAATTGCACACTTCTCTCTCGTCACATTTGTACAAATAAACAGGAAGTAAAGAAATCTTCAGAATTTTAGACCCTTGAAGCATATTTGCGAAAGTAATGGAAAGACTACTATGTAAAGCCACCATTATTACCAACGAATTTCACCAAATCACATATTGTTAGTTTGTGGGAATGTGCAAGTAAGACTGGTACCACTGGAAAAAGTAACAATTCATTTAAATTGACAAACCCCTCCCTGGTTTAAGGCAGTCCTGCCTTTACTTGTGAACTACAAATTAGGATAGCAAACTATGACTTGATTGTTGCCTTGAAACAGGAAGGGTAGGAACTGCAACACATGTGGAGGAACAAGAGGTGTGAGGAAAAGAGCACTTGTATCATGTTGTATCAAGCTACTGAATGTATTCCTGAAAAAGCAGGAAAGTTGCTTTCATGGAAAGATTTACTTTGATTTTGCTATGACCAGCAGCTGCAATTTTGTGTTGAACTTTCTGCAATTCTATGATTGCATATATCAATATGACTGGATTTAACAGATTACTTTGGCATCAATATAGTTGTTTTTGTAAGTTTTATGAACACTCTTGCACTGCATTTCTCCCTTACACAGTTTCAAGTGTCCCCTTTCCCCTCCATACTTTTTTTTGCAGGTAATGACAGTATAATACTGGTATACAACACACATTTGCCACATCAAGTGCAGAGTTGCTCCAACTGTCAGGATCTGGTAACATCTTTCCCAGTATGAATGGAAGATTCAGACCTTTTGCAAGTGCATCCAATTTCATGCCTATTGTTCATGTGGTTTCAGAGTGTTGTGCTCATTACAACTGTAATTTAACCTTATCTACTCATGCTGTTACCACATGAGAAAAAAAGCAAGGCCCAAACTCCGTACACTGAATACTACAAGGACATAGAAGAAAGCATCCTACAAAACCCTGAAACAGCATGTTCATTTCGTTTCCTAAAAAAACTATATAACCTCTCACCAGCAGTGTTCCCTCTAAGCTGAGTTAGTGTGAGCTAGCTCACAGTTTTTTAGCCTCCAGCTCACAGATTTTTATCTTAGCTCAGGAAGGATGGCTCCAAAGCAAACTAGTTTATGCAGTAGCCAAATCACCTGCTCACAACTTTAATGGCAGTAGCTCACAAAGTAGAATTTTTGCTCAACGAACTCCATAGCTTAGAGGGAACATTGCTCACCAGCACCACAAATTGCTCATGATCAAGAACCCTGGATTAAAGGTGATCTGCTACCTAGAATCCCACCATTTTCTGATTAACATGATCAGCACGATGGGGGAAACAAGACGTTATGCCAATGCACTTTGCAGTTCCAAATATGAAACTCCAAAAATGGAAAAATATTAACCAATTCTGCTAGATAGGGATATATTGCAACTGATTATAAGATAAGCTTCACTTTAAAACTGGTTTCAAAATTCATTTGGTTAGTATTTAAAACTGAAAAAGACTTTTAATTTTAAAGACAGGTTACAGTGCAATACTAAACAGAGTAATGCTCTTCTAAGCAAATTGACTTCAGTGGATTTAAAGATTAGGTTTAGGATTGCACATTGTTTAGGACTGCACACTGATTTGGGAATCAAAATGGTTAAGGCTTTGTAATTTACTCTGAAAATATAACTAGATGTAATGGGCCAACCAGGCTATGGCTTCAGAAGAAGCAAAAGAGTTTTTCAACTGGAAAAGGAGATAAATTCAGCAATAATGACAGTACAATATCAATATCAAGTTTGTCTTTGAAGAGCTAGATGGTGAACTAGGACAATATGATGTCTTGTTGCCCCACCCCAAATGGCACTAAAAATTCATCCACGGTCATCTGTGTAATCAATTCAGTTTACTTTTGAGAGGGCCTACAAAGACTGCTGCACAGTACTGTGAAAACCTGGGCATTGGACCAATGGTTTTTACTCAGTATCAGAGAGATAGCATAGTATAGAATAAATTATGAAGAAAATGTGTTCGTGCAACCCTAGATTCTGCAGTCCTGATCACTTTTTCTCTGAATCTGCCAAGCACATTCCAACTTTTATATTATGACATTCTGCAACACAAATTGGAGCACTGCTAGAGAACATTTCCTTCTATTCCAGCAAGGGGTATTAGCAAAACAAGGAACTAGTTTGTGCGTGACTCTGGTCTCTTATTTTCTCTAAACGAGCCTTCCTATGTATGGCCCTGTATGGAGAAACCAGGTTATGAACCAAGATGTACACTACTTTAAGCTTTCAGAGGACAGCAAACATCTCCCCACTAGCAACAACACTTTTGCAACTATTGCAACTACAGAAATGGATGGTCACTACCTGCATACTGCATAGTCTCACATTGAGATTATTCCATGTTATCCTCTGTAAGAAAGGGATCACATGGAAAAAGACATCCACTGGTTTTCATGTAAAAACTAGCTCTTGGTGAAATATAAAAGCACACTATGAATCAACAAATGTAAAATTGTAGGACTGAGAGTTCCCAATAATTGAAACATCCTCTGTGTGTATTTTTAAACATTCTGGTGAGACAGGGAATCATGTGGCAATCCCTCATGCAGCAGCTGCTCAATGCATGGTAGAAAAAATGTCAGATTACTATCAAGGCAAGACTTTAAGTAGTAACAGAGTTAACATTTATCTTTAGTAGCCCTAATGACTGTGAGGAGCGCTAGATAAGGGAAACAAACACACCACAACACGCATGCTAATAACAAGACAAAAGCACTTTATGTTATCCATATAATAGCTATGACTGTTGGATAGCTCAGAAGCTTCTGGAGGTGTAGTAACCTCCAGAGATACGGTGGGTACAACAGCTGCCCAAATTAAAGTTCTAAAAGGCAAGTTTCCCCAAATGGAAACAGATCCAGGGGGGAAGCCGTGTTGGTCTGAAGCACTGCTGTCCACCTTCTGTATGTATGACTGTCATTTCTATTTCCATTTTGTTGTATCTGAAGAAGTGTGCATGCTCACGAAAGCTCATACCTTGAAAAGAGCTTTGTTAGTCTTAAAGGTGCCACTGGACTCAAAATTTGTTCCCCAAATGGAAATAATTCATCAACAGCTAGTAAGAGTTTTATGCACCAAGTTAAGGCATGTGCCTGAATTTTCATAACATTTATGTAACTGAGTTTAGACATTTAAGTAGATTCCTTTTAGCACACTTTACATGCTGTGATGCTGTGGTTGAAGGAATATGCTTAACATCAAGACAATAAGCAGAGCGGACACTGTAGGCAGAAGAAATTAATGTTGTCTACAATTACTAGGGAAACAATTTATCTTGATCACATATAAAGCTATGTTGAGTCACGAAGGTCATCAAGCTTAGTTCAGACATAATGTCAATTCATGGTTTGGCTACTGGGAGTGCCCCTGCAGGTATGCACATTGCACACTTGTTTCTTTCCTCCTGTCCAATAGATTCCTTCCTCCACTTCCTGCTTTTCATTAATTACAATTTGCCATGACATCCAGAGTGACCAACTATGGTTAATGGTTGTCACCAAATTTACCTCAAGCCATGATTTTGAATGTTTGTAGGGGCCAAGAGCTAATCACAGTTTGCCATATTTGAATATCATGGCAAACTATGGTTAATGAAAACAAATAAGGGGAAGAGAGTGCCACTTGTGGTTCATCAGGCAGGGTGGGAGATGATCCCTTAGAGTGGACCCCTTCTTCAAATGATGAACTGAGATCCTGTCATGCAGCATATGCCACTCTGAGGGTTGGGGAGAAGTGAACTCTTGGTTATGGGGAAATTGGTATTAGAAATATTGAGAGAGGGTTCTTGACAGCATAATGCCTTGCCTGGCTGGTGCAAAGGTTATGGACATCGCATACTGTCTAGATAGGCTGGCAGCTGGTGCAGAGGAGGAGTCAGAGGTCTTGGTCATTTTGCCACCAGTGACACTGGGAAATGTAGTTGTGTAGCCCTAGAGGAAAACTTACTAGGTTACTAGGCAGAAGGTTAAAGCTCAGGACTTCAGAGGATAGCATTCTCAGAATTGCTATCTATTTCATGTGCAGGGCCAGATATTCAGGCAGAGCTTATGGGTATCAATGCATAAATGAAAAAAAAAAGTGCCAGGAAGAAAGGTTTAGATCTGTTAGGCAACTTTCTGGGATGAGCCGAACCTGTACAAAAGATGCAAGCTTCACTTGGAACTGAAATGGAACCAGGCAGCTGGCACTTAATATCAAAAAGCTTGCAGAGTACCTTTTAAGCGAAGTCTTTGGGAACATCCAACAGGAGCTGGAGAACCTTAAGTTCAGGATGACTCACTCCTAAGGTATGATGGGGTAAAAATTCAAGCAGACTAGAACTTGTAACAGTGGTGGTAAACAATGGCTGTGTTAGGAAACCAAAGAGGTATATGAAGCAAGGATCCTTGGAAGGGGAAACAAGGTATAAAGAACATAAGAACATAAGAGAAGCCAATGTTGCCCTAACATAAGAGAAGCCCTAAGCTGCTCTCCCTACTGAGGCAGGAAAGAAACTGAGCCAAGGGTGACTCCCACCAGAGGAAACAGGAAGAAGTTGAACTTAGTCCTGCCTCCCTGAAGATGGATGGGAATCACCCACACAAGATGGCCTCCACCTCAGAGGGAGAAGTTGAAAGCAGCAAGAAAAGAGGAAGACCCAACATGAGATGGACTGACTCTACAAAGGAAGCCAGGGCCTTCAGTTTGCAAAACCTGAGCAAGGCTGTTAACTATAGGATATGTTGGAGGACATTAATTCATGGTGGTGGTGGAAAGTGCCGTCAAGTCACAGGTACCTTATGGCAACCCTGCAGAATTTTCAAGGCAAGAGATGTTCAGAGGTAGCTTGCCATTGTTTGGCTCCATGTCACTACCCTTTTATTCCTCAGAGGTCTTCCATCCAAATATTAGTGTGGCTGACCCTGCTTAGCTTCCAGGGTCTGAAGAAATCAGGCTAGCCTGGGCTATCATTAATTCATAGGGTCACCATACAGTGGAAGGCCTTACACTGATTTTGTTCCCTCACAGCTGGCCCTCCAAGGAAACTGGCTGAGTAAGTCAAGGAGCTTCTTCATGCTTGCCTTGAAGTATAGTCAGTGAAATCCCCTACCAATCCTCTCTTTGCAGGTGAAGTAGCTCACTCTTGTACTATGGTGTGCCAAGGTCCAAGCTTTTAAAAAGAAGCCAAAGGAAAAACAAGAAATATGACTATTTTTGCCTGCAGAAAGCCCACACCTCCATCCATCCATTAAATATGGATGGAATGTGTGAGAACATTTTGGTGGATTAAGTAGTGTTGGCTAGTACCAGGAAATAGATTTCTATATGCAGGTACAGGTAGAAATTTAAGTGTACATAAGAACAATCTTCATATTGTAAAGCCCTGTGCCAGTATACAAAAAAGATCTAGCTAGTTGTTAATATGTAAGAGACTTTGGATTTGTTTCTTGAACAACGTCCCTGCAGCATAGCAAACAGGTTTTGAAACTGAGAGGAATTTCAAAAACACTTTATAATATAGCACAGGGATCTGTTGTTTCAATCAAAAATCTTATCAAGATAGAGGAAGACCAAAGGCTCAGTAGCTCTGATGAGTCTAGCCCTTTTAACAACAAATAAAACCAAGGTATAAAGCAAACCAAGACTTAATTTGAGATGTTCCAATTCATTTTGTCCCTTACACACTTACAAAAACAAAATGGAAAGCTCAAGTGTTTCCCAACCCGAAGAAAATTTACAGCTGTTTATACCTTTCTTATTAGGTATGTTAACTCCAACAGAAACCAGACCTGTTGAATCTACATTATACCCCATAACCAGGCCTTTGCTTGGTCACAATGTGTGAGCAGAAACAGAGCAATTTCAGTACAAAACTGTACCCTGGATGTGATAGTCCTCCTTAAACAGAGATACTTTGGCCGACTGTTATGATTGTGACAATGCTGAATTTAGACAGAGCCTTCACTTTACAGTTTCATTATCCTGTAGCTTTTGATGGTTGCTTTGCCACTTTAAGATGTCACTTAGCCAATGTAAGAAGTTGAGAAACATTCAGCAAGGCAATTTAAATTAATGGCTTCAACTTATATATGTTGTAAAAACACAAATTCATGTTCAAGATACACTGTCAAAAAGTTACACACACCCAGGGAAAATCACATATAAAAGAAAGAAAAATACGTCTTCTGTTTGTGCAGACCAAGTGCCAAGCTCAGTTCAAGTTTCTCAAAAGGCATTGACAGTTACTAAAAATAAATGCATGAAATATGCATTAAAGTCTCAAGAGGCTTCACTACTGAATATCTGAAATCAACTTCCAGGCCAAAAACAGTTTCATGGTATGCAGTTACTGCAACAAGACTTTTCTATCACAGTGCTTGTGGATGACAACAAAATAGCTATTTCTTTTTTGCTAATACTGTAGAAGCTGCAGCCTGATTCAGTACTAATTTTGCAATATGTGATTTCCACACAAAGGATCTCCTTTGGAAGGAACAGCTATGCTGAGGAAACTTCACCTACCACCCCTTCCCCTCCCAACCTGAACACCTGTCACCACTTCTGTGTGTGTGTGTGTGTGTGTGTGTGTAAGAGAGAGAGAGAGAATTCAAGCAGTCACTCCTTTTCTGTAAAAAGCATCTCCTGCAGCGATTGCTTCCACTTAGGGGAAAGAAGGGGGGGGGGAACCCACTATGCCCTTTATACATGGGGGAAACTTTGCCTGCTCACCCCTTTCACCATAAAGGCTCCCACACTATTGTTTCTGCTGCTCCTTGAAATGAAGGGAAAAATTAGGTAACACTGACAGAGTTTCACTTTTATCACTTAGAGTCCAGACAAAATGCATAGGTAAAGGGTGAAAATAAGTTGGAATTTGTGGATACTAATTCCCTATATTCAGTCATTTGTTAAAGCCTTATCTTTTGGTGATACCCCATAAGGAACTAAGTTATCTCAGGATTTCTCCACTCTTTCAGAGACCTTGTGGGCACATGAAACTTAATTTTCCTACATAAAAGAGAATTTCTGAGTAGAAAAGCTGGTTGTCAATTTCATCCCCTTCCCCCAAGTCACAAGCACCAGTGTGGTGGAGTGGTTAGATTAGGATCTGGGAGATCCAGGTTCCAATCCCTGCTTCGTAAAATGTGATGCTCTTGAAAGGATGGAGAAAGGAAATTAGAGATGATTTTATCCTTAGAAGAAACACTCCTGAAGGATGGGGTTCATAACCACAAACTCCAAGGACTAAGTAACAGCCTATGTCTTCTCTACTTGGGAGCATATCCATCCACATTTTTGACTCACAGTTCTCCAAGGAAGAACATTAATGGCTATCTGAATCAGACCTCCCTTGTGAAGAGTGAAAGAACAGCAGGTTCATGAGATTTCAGATCCTCAGATACTCTTGAGAATCCCTCATACAGAGAAATAAACTGAGAGAGTAACAATATCTTTAAAAGTCAGAATAATCATAAAAATTAACATTGTGTAAAATTATTTGATGTTCCTTTGAGTCTCATAGGCAAACCAATTAGTGTGTACATCTCTTCCCTACCCCCAAATTCAGCTCTTTTTGGAAGGACCTTTTAGCATGCTCCAAACACTACCTCTACCCCAATAACTTTATTAGGATGATACCAACACAAGTGGCAATTAAGGGACAAAAAAATGCCACCCCATACTTGCATGATGAATGAAAAGAAGATAGGGACTCTTGGTGTTCTTCACTTATTGTTCTTATTAAAACAGGCCTGGATAAATATTCCAACTCTGAGCTGAATCCTACCATTCTCTTCCCCTGATTCAAGGAAACTTTTGCTAACACAAAAAAACTTCCTCCAGCAGCAGGGACATTTCTGTCACAATTGTACAGGAAAAGCCTCCTCCACCAGCAGAAGAATTGGAAGGATACAATTCCTTAACTTTGCACAGCGGGCAACTACAAAGACATTAGATATAAATTTTTAAAAATGAAAAGTTAACAAAAACAGAACAGGCATATGAAGCTAGGCTTAAAAGTGCCATACAATGTCAGAGGCACTATCCAATGGGTGAACTTGACAACTTGTGCAAGGTAGTCTATGTGGAAGACACAATGGTTGCACGAACTGAGAGAAGCCTAATTTCACAAGTACAAAATGTTTAATTCCTGCTACATGAGTATAACTATAAATGTCAGTATGGACCCAAACAACAAAAATTATGCAGAAAGACACAGTGTTCACAGAAGAGGCACAACAACAGTGTTAAAACATAGGCTGTATTCAGATACCAAAAAAACTTTCACCGATCCATGACAGGCATGAATATGCTTGTTCTCATATGATGTCTTCTCCACTCCTTCCTCCCTTCATGCACAAAGGGTTTGGCCATGTGCCTGCATACAGACATCATGGCAAACTGGAGTTTGATTAATCAGGAAGCCTTTCATTGCACTCTGCATTATAGGAGGAAGCAGTGGTGATGATAACATGTGAAATCAAGCTGTGTTCACACCCATCACAGGCAGGGGTTTGTTGTGATGTCTGGGAATTATTCGTTTATTTCCAATGGACTGAAAAACAAAACTCTGAACAGAAGCTACAAGATGATTAATGTGTCAAGATTAATATATCTTTTTGCACAACTTTTAAGTTAAACATTTCTGGTGTACACAAATCCTCTCTCTCCAAAGCCCCAAGCTTAATTTTGTTTCATCAGTATATACACGATTCTCTCAAAATAATGAAATGCAATTGATGATCAGGACTGGAGCCTCATACACAACGAGCAATTTCACCTCACTGTATCAGAACGGTATTAGAGACAAGAATTGTGGCTGGTTCCACAGTAGAACTTTTGTCCTTAGAGCTTACAAAATAGTTAAACATCATTCAACTGAAATTGTGCAAAAGCTCATAGCCTCAGGGTCTCTTCCAAAAGTGAAAGAAGTTTCAAGTTCACACCTGTATAGAAATTTTGATTTCTGCTTTCTATAATCCATGCCTTCTCCTGTGATGTCTTTCTGATAACATGCTGTGTCTTATTTCCTCTTGCAAGACAAATGGTCTGACCATTTTGCCAGAGAAACTTTATAACCATGCCATATAACCACACATTCTTTCACACCTCTAAGTGGAAGAGGCAGACCTGATGGCTCCTGGCTCTGCCTCACATTCAACAAGTCACGTAGGCGATGGAGACGCTACAAGCTGGGTCACCTGACTGCAGGAGGAGTTCCCAAACTTCTGGCCTACCCCCACATGCAGCTATGACAACCAACAATTGGGCACATCCCCTGTCCACTCGTGACTGGCTGCATGGCCACAGCTAATCATGACTAGATTGGGGTTTAATTGATTGATCCCGATGGGAATGAGCTCTCTTGCTCTCTCTTAGCTCTCTCTCTTCTTGTCATAGTCTGTTTTATTGCACCTGGAAATGCTGCCTCCTGAGAGACAAAGAGTCGCTTTGTGAACTGGAGCACATGGGTGCAAAGATGGGATTTCTCTTCAAAATCCCTTGGTGTCTAATTGGACTGTATACCTTGGACGCTCTTGGAATATGGACACTTCATTGGTAATTATGAATATCTTTAATGTGTAGTTAAGGCAAATTGCCCTAGCTTTTGTTATTTTGTAATCTCTGGTAGTCTATGCTAATCTCTGTACTGATTATAAAAATTATTCTTAATTCTAAATGGTCTTTGATGTTGTACCTGAATTCCAAGTCTGAATCTTGTGCCTTCTGCTCACCATATAAGCTACCTTTGTAAGATTAATTGTGCATCTCTGGGAATGAGTTGCTAATGTGTTAAATTCCAGATGCCAACTGAGAGTTTGAACCTCTAATCTCAGGTTGGGGAAAACTACTGTAGAGGTTCTGGTGGCACATTGTTCTGAAAACCAGAGAGGATATAGTCCATCTCGGGGTTTGTTGTTTAATGTAATGAAAAGTACAGGATTCCCTCCCATTCCTGGACTGGCTTGGATGGGCAAAGACCTGTACAACACCACCCATAATGCTTTTGACATACGTCTGCATTAAATGCCTTATTTTCCCTGCACTGTGGATTGCCAGGGGTTTTTTTTTTTAAAAAAAAACAGCTGTGACAACTGGAGAACATGGGAAGCACTTCATATTTCAGTGCATTCTCAGCAATGTTCCCTCTAAGCGGAGTTAGTGTGAACTAGCTCACAGTTTTGTAGCCTCCAGCTCACACATTTTTGTCTTAGCTCAGGATGGATGGCTCCACAGCAAACTAATTTATGCAACAGCCAAATCACTTGCTCACAACTTTAATGCCAGTAGCTCACAAAGTAGGATTTTTGCTCATAAGACTCCACAGCTTAGAGGGAGCATTGATTCTCAGGCACCTCATAGTACAATTTCTGCAAAGCATCATAAATAAAAAAAGTTGGTGGGAGAATGTTCACGTGCAAAGGTAGAGTCCACACAAAGCAGGGACTGGATGGATGAAAAGATTGCAGATCTTTCCCATGTTCCCCTCTTTTCAGCAGTCCTTTCTGACCCCAGGGAAGTTTTGGAAAAAAGGGGCATGGGTGGAGAACAGAACATACATGTCGTTTTGGCTATGCCTTTCTTGTGTGACCACAGAGCACCTTGGCTACTCTTCTGGCATTTAATACTGGCATTATGATGCGGAAAAACTCTAAACCAATTCCATTTTGATTTTTTTAAACACATTCACTGCTTCCTCCATATCCAATTTTCCAACAAGACCACTTTCTGAAGGAAGCAATACAAAGTGAAGCTGGTTGCTTCTAATTTCTCTTTCCCAACAGAAGGCCATATGCGTTTAACTTTTCTTCAGACAAAAAGCCCATATTTTCTTTAACAGTGTGCAGGAACTTCCAAGGGTGCATGGAAACAAAGCCTGTAATAGTCCATGTGTTGCTTTCTGGCATGGCTACAGAACACACCAGGCAGAAGATGCATAATAAAAATTTCCGAATTCTTTTAACACCTTTGTAACAGTTCCTTTATTACTTTGTTGCATGTGTACAGGATGTCACAAGAATACACGTGTACCATTTTACAAGAAGCTCCAGATTCCTTATCCTTGACCAGTCATAAAAACAAGTTAAAAAACACAGACGTGAAATCCAAGACATGTGCTAGTTTTATGTGATATACAGGAGGGAGAACTGAGGAAGATGGTTGCCAGCTTGAATCACCTAGGCTGCGTGTTTTTCTCATACATCTACTGTATAGCTACACGCTCTTAATAACACATGATCCTATACATTCTACTACAGTAAGGATGGCTGTGAAATCAAAACAAAAACTACAGTAATATTGTATATGGTATGCAAGAAATCCTGGCATTTTTATAACCATAGGAGTATATGAGTATACCCTCATAGGATATAATATATGAGTATACCCTTATAGGGTATGAGGGTTCTATTACTGAGTTGGTCCATTACTTGATTCCAATTAGGAATGGGTAACTGGAAATCAGGAGGTCCAATCAGGAACCATTGCAATTATATCTGCATAACTCTGATACTAGGCTGTATGGGTGAAACAAATATTTCTTAGTATGATTACTGGTAATTTAGCCCAAAAAGGATATACCACAGTTAGCTTGGTACTTACTTCGGTAAGTGCATGCAGTTGCCCTTGATGTACACAGACACCCATAAACCTAAAGAAAGAAGAAAACAACTTTTTAAAAATGAGAAACATGTACACTATCAACTTTCAAGCCAGTATTTAGTACATTTGAAGATGTTAACACTATGGTTTCTGTTTCAAACCTTGGAGGGCTCACCCATAGTTTACATACCAGGAAAACATAAAACATAATACTCCTTTGCAAAAAAAAAAAAAAAAAAGCAGAACTAAATAAATTTTTCCTCCACCTCTATTATATTGATATATCTCTCCTTATATATATTTGAGTTCTCGTGTCCCTCTTGTCTGAATGTTCCATACACATCCACAGCCTTTTGCTCCCTGATGTGTCACTCACCAGGGGCCTCTACCCATTGGTGGCTGCGTTGCCTGCATTGCAAAGCTGCACCACTTGATGCAAAGCCTTGCTCCAGCCTTCAACAGGCTGCTTACGGCAGGGGGGAGGAAGTGGAGCCAAGCCGTGAGGCCCCTTTCGTCACCCAGGCACCCTGCCTGTCCCTCACCCGCCACTGGAGCACAGTCTCACAGCCACACACACACACCCTGCACGGAGCAATGCCCGCGCAGACCTCTGGCCCCCGCCCTGGCCGCTGCTTTCCTTTCCTCGGCTGCCCACACTCCTGCTTTGCAGAGCACCACTTCCCGGGGGGGGGATGGGGGACATGAGCGGGACGCCACCAGAGCTCCTCTACAGGCAACATCAATCTCCTCCCAGGCCGGCCCGTCCTGGAAAGCACCACTTCTTCGCTCAGAGCGGCTGGCCTCGGAGTGCGCCTGGCAAACTGATGCTAAAAAGACTCCTAAAGTCCAGGCCACTCACCCCACAGCCTATTTCTAGAGCTCACTGTCTCCATTTCCACAACGGGCCTTCTTCCTAGTTTAATAATAAAGCAAAAGCCTAATACTCCCCATGTGTAATAATGTGCAAAATCTTGAGGTATTAACAAGACCTGTCATTTACATTTTCATGAACATGGTGAAATAAAGGAATAAGTATGTACTTTGTCTTCCTGATGAAATGGCCATAAATGTAAATGTAAATCTTGATCATTTTCTGGCCATTAAGTCCCCTGGGTAATATGGTCTGATAGTTAGACAGCTGTCACAGCGAGCGTTTGCATAAAAATAAAATCTCCTGTTTAAAAAACATTCATAGGCTACCTGAATTACCACACCTGAATAAGTGTGTAAGAGAGACCCCCCCCCATACACGTATTTTGCAGCCAAAGGAATTAACACCCATAAAGAACCTATTCCCTTAAGGTTTTAATTCACTGTAGACATGGGGCTGGATACAGATTAAATTTTCAAATGGCAGAACTCTCCTGCGTCCCCTCTCCTACTTAATGCTCAGGTTTTTAAAAATGATTTTTAGGTGAGCAATCATTATATTCAGCCTGATTTTCAGTAGCATGAACATAAGAACATAAGAGAAGCCAATGTTGGATCAGGCCAATGGCCCATCTAGTCCAACACTCTGTCACACAGTGACCAAAAATTCCAGGTGTCATTAGGTCCACCAGTGGGGCCAGGACACTAGAAGCCCTCCCACTGTTCCCCCCCCCCCAAGCACCAAGAATACAGTGAATCACTTGCCCCAGCCTGAGAGTTCCTAGCTATACCTTGTGGCTAATACCCACTGATGGACTTCTGCTCCACATGTGTACCTAATTCCCTCTTGAGGCTGTCCATGCTTGTAGCCACCACCACCTCCTGTGGCAGTGAATTCCATGCGTTAATCAATCTTTGGGTGAAGAAGTACTTCCTTTTATCTGTTCTAACCAGATTGCTCAGCAATTTCATTGAGAGCCCACAAGTTCTTGTATTGTGAGAAAGGGAGAAAAGTACTTCTTTCTCTACCTGCTCTATTTCATGCATAATCTTATAAACCTCGATCATGTCACCCCTCAGCCGTCATTTCTCCAAGCTAAAGAGCCCCAAGCATTTTAACCTTTTTTCATAGGGAAAGTGTTCCAACCCTTTTATCATTCTAGTTGCCCTTTTCTGCACTTTTCAGTACTCCAAATGAGGTCACACCATTGATTTATACAGGGGGATTATGATACTGGCTGATTTATTTTCAATTCCCTTCCTAATAATCCCCAGCATAGCATTGGCCTTTTTTATTGCAGTCGCACACTGTCTCAACATTTTCAGTGAGTTATCTACTATGACTCCAAGATCTCTATCTTGGTCAGTCTCTGCCAGTTCGGATTTTTTGCTCCAATGTGCATCACTTTGCACTTGGCCACATTGAACCCCGTTTGCCACGTTGATGCTCACTCACCCATCCTCGACAGATCCCTTTGGAGTGCCTCACACTTTATTTATTTGTTTGTTTGTTTGTTCCATTTGTATCTCGCCTTCCCGCAAACAGGCTTAGGGCGGCTTGCATTAATCGGCACAAATTACCGATTAATTGGTACAATCCTCCCTGGTTCTCACCACCCTGAACAACTTTGTGTCATCTGCAAATTTAGCCACTTAACTGCTTACTCCCAACTCCAAATCATTAATAAACAAATTAAAAAGCATTGGACCGAGTACTGATCTCTGTGGTACCCCACTGCTTACCAGTCTTCACTGAGAAAATTTCCCATTTATACTCACTCTCTGTTTCCTATTAATTAGCCAGTTTTTGATCCACAAGAGGACTTGTCCTTTTATCCCGTGACTACTGAGTTTACTTAGGAGCCTTTGATTTGGAATTTTATCAAAAGCTTTCTGGAAGTTAAGGTAAACAACATCTATTGGATCCCCCTTGTCCACATGTTTGTTAATTCCCTCAAAAAACACTAACAGGTTAGCAAGCTATACCCTTAGATTTCAAGGGATCCCCGAGGAGACAGGAGAAAATCTGAAACAGATTATGTGTGACTCTTTAGGCCCTGTGGCAGATATTAAAGTGGATACTTTACAAAGTGAAATAGATACGATCTTTAGGTCATATTCTGAATTTACAAGAAAGAATAATCTGGCCGGGGAAGTGATGGTGAGGTTCTCCAGATGACATGATCTGTCTCTGCCAGTTCAGACCCCATCAATGTGTATTTATATTTAGGATTTTTGGCTCCAATGTGCATCACCTTGCACTTGGCCACATTGAACCCCATTTGCCATGTTGACGCCCACTTGCCCATCTTTGACAGATCCCTTTGGAGTGCCTCACAATCCTCACTGGTTTTCACCACCCTGAACAACTTCGTATCATCCGCAAATTTAGCCACTTCACTGCTTACTCCCAACTCCAAATCATTAATGAACAAGTTAAAAAGCAGTGGACCAAGTACTGATCCCTGTGGTACCCCACTGCTTACACCCCTCCACTGGGAGAACTGCCCATTTATACTCACTCTCTGTTTTCTATTAATTAGCCAGTTTTTGATCCATAAAAGGACTTGTCCTTTTATCCCATGATTTTTGAGCTTGCTTAGGAGCCTTTGATGAGGAACTTTATCAAAAGCTTTCTGGAAGTCAAGGTAAACAATATCTATTGGATCCCCCTTGTCCACATGTTTGTTCACCCCCTCAAAGAACACTAATAGGTTAGTGAGACAAGATCTTCCCTTACAGAACCCATGTTGAGTCTGCCTCAATAGGTTTTGTTCATCTATGTGCCTACTAATTCTTTCCTTAATAATGGTTTCCACCAATTTACCCGGTATCGACGTCAGATTGACTGGCCTGTAATTTCCCGGATCTCCTCTGGAACCCTTTTTAAAGATGGGAGTGATATTAGCTACCTTCCAGTCCTCAGGAATAGAGATAGCTTTTTATTAAAGATTACATATTTTTGTCAGGAGGTCCACCACATTTGAGTTGTTTCAGAACTCTTGGATGTATGCCATCTGGGCCTGGTGATTTATCAGTTTTTAAGTTGTCTATCAGTCATAGGACCTCCTCTCTTGTCACCTCAATCTGACTCCGGTCTCTCAACACCCCTCCCGAAATCAGCGATTCTGGAGTGGGCAAGCACTTCTCATCTTCCACAGTGAAGACGGAGGCAAAAAATGCATTTAGCTTCTCAGCCATTTCCCTATCATCCTTCAGTACACCTTTTACCCCTTGGTCATCCAAGGGCCCCACTGCCTCCCTGGCTGGTTTCTGCTTCTAATGCATTTGAAGAAAGTTTTATTGTTGGTCTTTATGTTTTTTGCTATATGCTCCTCATATTCCCTTTTTGCCTGCCTGATCACAGACTTGCATTTTATTTGCCACAGCCTGTGTTCCCTTTTATCAGCCTCACTGAGACAAGCATTCCACCACTTAAAGGAATCCTTCTTACCTTTTACAGCTTCCATTACTTTGTTTGTTAACCATGCAGGCTTTTTTCTAAACCTATTTGTGTCTTTCCTAACTTGCGGTATATATTTTTTCTGAGCTTCTAGGATTGTAGTTTTAAATGGTCTCCAAGCTTCCCCAATGGTTTTGACCATCAATGCATGACTTTCTGCACACATTTAAACATTGTTGTTCATATTAGCATAGATAATAATTACATGTTCATCTCACATTCTTGTGAAAGTGGTTTATACATTTACAGTATATAAATGTAGACAAAACTGTTCAGTTTGCATATTGGACTAATTGCAGATTCAACATTTTGCAGAAGGGTAGAAAAAAACAGAGGCCAAGGAATAGTATGGTAAAACAGGAGGGTATTAGGGATTAAAAGAGAAGGACAAAGACGCTTTAATTTCTGAACTTTCAAGAGATACTAATTCAATATTTTCAAGCCTCTTCCCACAGCCAGAAAGGACTAGGTTTTTTTGTAAGGTCAGAAATTAGTTTCATTTGTAGACCTGCAGACAGGTATAAGTACATGTGTAAGCACATTCTCTTACTTTAATATGTTTGGGTGTGAAAGCCTGTTCATGAGCTGGACTTCTTTCAGCATATTCGCTCTGTTGCTGCTTAGTGTGTTCATCTTTAAAGCCATTACCTGATCAGACACTTTGTGCCGAACCTAAAAAATAAATCACAAGGGAAAAGGCATGTGAAGCCTATTAAATTAAAAGTTAATAAGCTGCCAGCACAGCGGAATACCAGGAAAACAGTAAAGGACTTAACAAGTACTGAAGAGTTTATTATAGTCTTTAGTATGCAACTACGACACCACAGTGCAGCCTCCATGCTTGAGAGGAGACAGGTGGAGCATGATAGCAGGGTCTCACTAAATTACTCCCAGCATTACACAGTTAAGAAGAGTACATCTGCCCATCAATCTCCAATTCTGATATATTTATTTCCTTCACTATGTCTCCCCCCAGAATTAAACCCAAACAAATGATGACCATATAAACTAAGCGTGTTATTCCAGCTTGGTCCTTGTATCTGTTGAACACCTTTATTATGCTGTATGCTAATTTGCTGCTCATGCTCTAGCTATATGCATGGACTGGTAACTTCCATTTCAATGTATCTCAAGAAGTGTGTATGCACATGAAAGCTTATACCCTGAATAAAACTTTGTTGGTCTTAAAGGTGTCACTGGACTTGAACTTTGTTCCGCTGCTTCAGACCAACACGGCTACCCACCTGAATCTACATTTATGATTATGATTGCTGTTAGTAATTGAATTATGAAATGATAAAGTACATTATGAAATGGAAAAGTAGAAGAGATCCAAAGGTCATCTATAACCCTGCCCCTTTGTGGAGGCAAGATTTTCTATGTTTATACTTACTAGCTTAATATCTAGCTTAGGTCAGATTAATATAAATGTGTTGTACCAGCAAGGAACTGTGATGAACAAAACACAGCCTGCCAGAACACACATCTGGTAACGGCTTTGTCAAAACCTAAAAAATCCATTAAGTACCATACTCACCTCCTGCTGTATGGGGATTTTAATATTTCTGTTTCTTATAGACATCCACCAACTGTGGTCAAGGTGTATGCTTGAAAACTAGCAAAATCTCTCAACTGTCATTCTCACACAGCCATAATGGTACTTAAAACAATTAAAAGCTGTGTTGAAGCAGAGAGAAACATTATTTGCACACATTTGGGATTTAATAATTTACATCTCTCATCTCTCTAGTTGGGACTCAAAGCAGCTTAGAACATTGTTCACTCTTCCTCCATTCTTAAAACGATACCTCTGTGTGGTAGGTCAGGCTGCAAATATGTGATGGACTCAAAGTCACCCAGCAAGCTTTCATGGCAGAAGTGGGAATTCAGACTCAGGTTCCCAAGGATCCTAACCTGAAACTGTATGCACTACAACATGCTGGCTTATCATGTGTTTTTCACAGGGAAGCCATGCAATTAAAGTTACATCAAAATACTTCCATGCAATAAACATTCCAAGATCCAGAACACTTTGAAAACTGTAGGTAATTAAATGTGATACAAGAAAGCTGCTCTTCAGGTCAGATGTTCAAGTTGTATTACACTGATTTTTTCCAAGCAGATGGGGAAAAGGGAACTTTGAGGCTTCCCACACGAAACTAGAAGAAACCAACTACTTGCAGCTTAATTGGTGTCTAATTCTCTTCCCACCCTGAGCTGGATGGCCCTGGGTAGCCCAGGCTAGGCCCAATCTGATCAGATCTCGGAAGCCAAGCAGGGATGGCCCCTGGTTAGTACTTGGATGGGAGACCACGAAGGAAGTCCAGGGCTGCTATATGGAGGCAGGCACCTCTGTTGGTCTCTTGCCTTGAAAAACCTACAAGGTTACCATAAATTGGCTGCTACTTGACGGTATTTCCCACTACCACCAATTCTCCTCCCGGGCATGTATGAGTTAAGTGTCTTATCAATGTTACAGAATGACAGGACTGTTTAGGTTAAAAAAAAGAAATCACACACTGGGAGGAAAGCACTTCACATCTTGACCTAGATATTTCACACATAAAAGTGAAGGGATCACAAAGAAACTCCTGTCCATAGCACCAGCTTGCATATCCTCTGGTACTCTGTAGACTTCCTCACCAAAGTCTCAAAGCACCTAAAATCACTACAACTGAGCTGTTAAAAAGCTGTCCTTGTTATAAAATTCATAACATTAAAAGTGTAAAAAGCCATGTACAAAATATACCTTGATATAGTGACAAGATCTCTCTCTCTACCGTTCCCTTAGCATTAAACTAGCTCTATGACGGTTTCTCTGATTACACAAGTCTTTTTTAACCCACAAACCTCTCTTCTAGAAGAAGGAAGAAAGCACCAGTAACAGCCTTCAACCACAAAACATAAATAAATAAATCTGATTAATAAAATATAGAGAAATAATTACTTCAGGCGTGAATAGATATGCAACCATCTCCCTGTTCCCTATTCATTAGTAGTATGTTGTTCCATATTAAGAACATAAGAATAGCCCTGCTGGATCAGACCAATAATCCATCTAGTCCAGCATCCTGTCTCACACAGTGACCAGCCAGTTCCTCTGGACAGCCAACAACAGTGCATAGAGGCCGAGGGCTTCCCCTGATGCTGTCTCCTGGCTCGGGGATTCAGAGGCATAGTGCCTCTGAATGTGGAGGTTCCCCTCAGTCACCATGGCTAGTAGCCATTGATAGACATATCCTCCATGAATCTACCTAACCCCCTTTTCAAAATGTTTATTCCTGTGGCCATCGCTACATCCTCTGGCAGCAAATTCAACATTTTAATCACTCTCTCTGTGTAAAGCAGTATTTTCCTTTTGGCCATCCTGAACCTACTGCCCACCAGCTTCTTTGGATGGAAGTTCTAGTGTTTTGGGAGAGGAAGAAAAAATTATCTTTGTCAACTCTCTCTACCCCACGCATAATTTTATAATGCCCCCCTTAGTCATTTATTTTCTAAACTGCAAAGTCCCAGATTCTTCAGCCTTTCCTCATAGGGAAGGTGCTCCAACCACATAATCAACTTGGTTGCCCTCCTCTGTACTTTTTCCAGCTCTACGATGTCTTTTTTGAAATACGGTGACCAGAGCTGTTCACAGTATTCCAAATGAGGCCACACTATAGATTTATACAGGGGCATTGGCTGTTTTACTCTCAGTCCCTTTCCTAATAATCCCTAACACAAAGTTGTGCCTTCTTCACTGCTGCAGCACACTGGGTTGACACTTTCATTGAGGTACCCACTACAACCCCATGATCTTCTTCCCTCTCAGTCTCAGCAAGTTCAGACCCCATTAGCCTATACTGGAGGATGAAAATTTTTGTCCCAATGTGTATCACCTTACACTTACCAACACTGAACTTCACTTGCCACATTATTGCCACTCACCCAGTTTGTGGAGGTCCTCAAAGCTCTTCACAAACATCCTTGGTTTTCACCATCCTGAATAATTCTGTGACATCTGCAAACTTGGCCACTATACTACTCACCCCTAGTTCCAGATCATTTATGAATAAATTAAATAGTAACGGCCCCAATACCAATCCCTGCTTACTTCCACTACATACTTCCCACCATTGTGATAACTGTCCAATTATTCCTACTCTTTGTTTCCTGTTATTTAACCAGTTTTTTTTACTTTGAATACTTGTACAGTTTAATTTGCAAACAGAATTTATATAAACAAATTCCCACCCACCCCACCCTTGAAATCATGTCTACTCATAAACTTTATAGGAAACCCAGAGATAAAATGAATTCAAGTTGTGGAAAGCCTTAAATTATGTTACAGTAGGAAATACAGGAGGTAGAATAAGAAGAACAAAGTCTGGGTCCAGTGGCACCTTTAAGACCAATAAAGTTTTATTCAAGGTATAAGCTTTTGTGTGCAAGCACACTTCTTCAGATACGGATAAATACAGGTAGAATGTAATTAAAAGGATTAATCCAATGTTAGAATCAAAATTTATAGCTCCTGTAAGCTACCCACGCATAGTTTAAAAAAACACACCACTAAATTCAGTATTCTCTAATAACTGTAGAATACACAAAATAAATTTTCCAAGAAGCCTTTATATCATGCTTGATACAGGGAGGTAGGATGCAAGAATCAGAAAGACACGAGACATGACATTTTACCTATAGCTCCCGTTTGCTTTACTGTCAACAGATTTACAATTTAGTCACCTTATTTTGTTTCAGATTCAGATTCTTCCTTGGTATTCTTGAGCCATTCTACAATTTTTTTCATTTACTCCAGGAAGACACTCTTTCCCTTTGCAAAGCAGGCATCTTTAGAACACTTTAGGATGAGTTCTTCACTTAACACCTCTGCTTTGTAGAAAAGTACCAATATTTTCTGGAAGGCCTTCATGAATTGGATATTGTCATAAGAGTACTCCTGAATCTTGAGCAACAGCATCAGTTCAGATTGACCTTGAGTTCTAAAGGCAGCAAGGAGAAGGCTGTATTGTTTCAAGTGCTCGATGGCTTGTTCTGCTGCTACTAGCTCCTTTTTATTCCATTCCACAGTGCTCAACCAGATAATGCCAATCATTGCCTGTTCCGATATGTTGTTTTTCTTCCTCTCTTCCTTGACAAACAAGATGATATCCTTAAATGGATCCCCATGTGACATCTGCTCTTGAAGTTCTTTCTGCAGCTCTTAGAATCATAGAATTCGAAGAGACTACCAGGGTCATCTAATCCAACCCCCTGCACAATGCAGGAACTTCACCAAACAAAGGCATGCCAACCCAACATTAGGTCATGACCTTCCAGTTTTAGCAGTCTTTTGTCTTCCAATGTAATCCAGTCCTTCACCCATGTGAGTGCTGCCGCTTTGTAGTATAATTTCCAATCAGGTAATGCAAACCCTCCTCTTTCCTTAGAATCTTGCAATAATTTTAACAATTCTTGGCTTCTTCCCTTCCCAGATGAAATTTCTTGTCAACTCTTTTTGAAATATTTTTGCTCTTTTATGATTGGAATTGTCTGAAATAGGAAAATCAGTCTGGGTAAAATGTTCATCTTAACTGTTGCTATTCTTCCCATAAATGATAATTGCATATGTTTCCAGCTTTCTAGATCCTTTTTAATTTCCACCAATAGCTTCATATAATTATCTTTATAGAGGGAACTACATCGGTTGGTTATTCATCATCATCATCAAGTTTATTGTATTAGCCATTGGCCATAACAAAACATAAATACCATCACAATCCATATACATCACATTAAGTTATCCCTTCACTAACTTGCGCTGAATCCTAGGCTTAATCGTATCTTTTTTGCCGCCAAAGCAAACAGGGACATTCTGCTGGTAACATATACATCCATATCAGAGAGCAAAAAAACAACCAACTCCTGTTTTGAGAATCCATTGTGCAAAGGTAAAATAGGGTATATAAATCTCTGCCTAAGTGATTCGTGCCATGAGCATCTCAGTAAATAGTGCTCAATATCATCCACTTCGCCCAAACCACATTGACAGATTCTTAAGGCAACAGGTAAACCCATAAAACGACCAACACAGACCATTGAAGGAATGGCATGGAATCTGAGGGCTGTAAATGCCCTTCTTAGGTCAAGATTGGTTAGTTTCTCTAAATAGCTAGTCCTACAGTGATCTCTTTTAAAGATCTTAAACAGAGGGGCCGTTCGGCAACTTGCCGCGGCATGAAGGTTCAAAAGGCCGTCCTTATGAAATACCCATTCCTTCAATTTGGACTTTTGATTATCATTATCCGCTAAACCCATTAGGTCATCCGGAATTGAATATTCCTGTAGGATAGAAGACAGATAATCATTTAAACTTTTGGAAGATTTCAACAATAATCCAAAACTTTGGACCGCTAGGATATCCTGGGGTCGTTCCTGACATTTCCTCCAGTAGGAAAGAATTCTTACATTTGCCCTGGCTTTCAGCGATGCCATACGATGCCAGCGGTTGGTTATTATTATACCTAAGTATTTAATTTTTTTCTCTGCTACCATTTCTGAAACCTTTTGTATAGATTGTTCTTGTTCCTTAGTACAATTTTTAACAGTAGTTTTGTTTTGTTTTTTAATTTATTTTCAGACCAGCATACAACCCATATTCTTTTATTACTTGTAAAAGTTGAACTATTGATTTCTGGGGTTCTTCTAATATAAATACCAAATCATCAGGAAATGCTTGTAGTTTATACTCTTCTCCTTTGAGTCTGAGTCCCTTGATCTCACCATCTTCTCTAATCATATTGTTCAATGTTTCCAAAGCGAAAATAAATAAAAGTGGGGATAATGGACATCCTTGTCTTGTTTCTTTTCCAATATTAATACTTCGCGTAAGATCACCATTCACTGTAATTCTTGCTGATTGTGTTGTGTATATTGCTTTTACCATAGTGTAGAAATATTCTCCACATTTCCAGGCTGCCAACTGTTCCAGCATAAAGGACCAATTAAGATTGTCAAAGGCCTTTTCCGCATCCAATAATAATAATGCCATCTGTTTTTCAGGGTGTGCTTCAAAATATTCTAATACATTCAATAGGGTTCTCACGTTATTTCTCATTTGTCTCTTTGGCAAGAATCCTGATTGGTCCTGATGAATTATTTTAGACAGGATCTTTTTTAATCTGTTTGCCAAAATAGAAGCATAAATTTTACAGTCTACATTGAGAAGAGAAATTGGTCGATAATTTTTAATTTCACTTTCATCTGTATCTGCTTTATGTATTAATGTAATCAGTGCTTGATTCCACAACTGGTAATTTTTGTTCAAATATATTTTGGATGATAGTCTTCAAAGGTAGTGCTATTTGGTCTTCAAATATCTGATAAAATTCTGCAGGTAAGCCATCTGGGGCTGGAGTTTTCTTCTTCTGTTTTTAATGGCCTCTATTATTTCTGAAAAGGAAATTGGATCTTTTAAGATTTTCCTTTGATCTTTTGTAAATTCCTTTTTGTTATATTTTTGAAAAAAATCTATAATCTTTTCTTGATTACAACTTGTTTTTGAATACAGGTTACTGTAAAACCCTTCTACAATATCCTTTATTTCTTTAAGAGTATTTTTCTCTTCACCTTTTCCATTTTTTAGTAATTTTATGTGTTTCTTTTCTGCTTGTTTTCGTAGTTTATATGCTAACCATCTGGTAGGTTTATTGGCATTTTCAAAATAGTTTTGTTTTGCATACATTATTTTCTTTGCTATTTCTTGTGTCAGCATACAGTTAATTTGATGTTGCAGATTTTTAATCTTTACTCTTATCTGTTCTGTTGCAGGTTCAGAAAGCATCTTTTGCTCCTCTTGTTCAATTTGTTCTTCAATCTGACTAAATTTCTGCTTTCTTTTCCTCTTTGTCCACGCATTTTGTTTAATGAACCGTCCTCTCACATAGGCTTTAAAGGCATCCCAAATTATATCTTAGGAGGACTCTGGTTGGATATTTGCCTTGAAAAAATCTTGAAATTCTTCTTTGGATCTCATAATAAATTCTGCGTCTTTTAATAACCATAGATTCATTGTCCATCTGTTTTTTCTCGGTATGTCCTGTAAAGTGAAGAGCAAAGGATTATGATCTGCACATGTCAATGGTAAAATTTCTGCATCTATAATATCATTTACCATATTAGTTGATAGTCATGCCATATCGAATCTTGACCATGACTTAGGTCTTACAGAGAAAAAGGTGTATTCTTTCTTGTTGATATTTTTAATCATCCACTAATGTATGTTCTTCTGTCAATTGTAAAAAGGAGTTTGGTAATTCATTGCCTTTCTTCTGTTTCCCCATTTGTCTCCTCCTGTCCAGGCTTTTATCAAACACTGCATTGTAATCTCCAATAATACATAATTCCTCATAGGTTTGGTTTGCAATAACTTTCTGTAAGGCCTTAAAAAATTCTTCCTGTTGTTGATTTGGTGCATATACATTAACAATCAAAGTTGTTTTACCTCGTCTCTTTATTTTAATTATCACAATTCTTCCATATTCTGATTCATATTGTCAATTCTGGGTGTAAATGTTCTTTTACATATGTAGCCACTCCTCTCTTTTTCCCGTGTCTGTCTGTTGATCCAAAAAAAAAAATTCAATTTTTTTCTAAATACTTTTTATCTAAATATTTAATATAGGTTTCTTGTAGACATACTACATCTATTTGCATTTTCTTGATTTGTTGAAATATTTGTTTCCTTTTCTGTGGGGCATTCAAGTTGTTGATGTTAATGGAAATTATTTTTATCATCTTCCTATCCATCTTTGGTGTCTTTTTTGGCTTTGGTTCCAGTTCTATTCTTTTCTTGTAGTCTTGTAACTATGACACGTGGTATTTCCTTACTCTTTTTCTTTGTCTTTCCTACTTTTGGACCTGTTCCACCTTTATCCTGTTGATCTTCTTCTTCCTCTTCTTCTTCTTCTTTGGCTCCCAGATCTACGCCATATTTTTTTTAGCAAATCTTCTACTTTGAGTATTGAGTTTATTCTGTATCTTTTACTTTGAAAGGTGAAGAAAATACCTTGCAGTCTTTAATATGGTATCTCTCATAACTTTTCTGTGGAATCTCACGTGAATCTCCCTTAGGCACTTTTTTTCTTCTTGCATAAACCAAATTCATTCTGGAGGCCACGTCTATCTAATCCGAGGTATTTTGAGTACTCTCCTCTTCCAAGTATGTTGCCAAAATTTTAGTCATTTTTTCTTTTACATCTTCATCTTTATCTTCTGGAATATTCTGGAACCTCAGCATGTAAGAAGCTTTATCCACTTCTAATCTGATTAGAGAATCTTCTAGAAGATCTTGCTTGGCTTCCATAATTTGAAATCTCTGGTCTGTCTCTTCCACCTTCTCCTGCAACTGTATGATAGACTGTTTTAATATGGTTATTTGTTGCATGTTCTCCAGGATCTGTTGTTTATATTCTTAAGTTTCAGATGTCACCTGCAATGCCAAAGCATCAAATTTTGCTTGCAGGGGCTCAATCACCATTGGTAGTGCATTGCTTATGGCCTGTGGGATTGTGCTTTCAATTGTTTTATTTACTGCCTCCTTGATCGTGCCATGTAATTCTTGATTTGGCATCTTAATTGGGTTTTGGGGTGCTGATTTTATTATGTTTGGTGAGGGTCTAGCTGACCCAGAAGACATTTTTCACTATTAGTTCCCCAGACCCTCCTCCCCTCTTTCCCCTTGTCAGTGCCAACACATATAAAAAATTATTTCATTACTTCGAAAGCCTCTCAATGTTCTCTGTTCCCAAACAATTTAACCACAATTCTGATTTTCAGAGACACAACTTCTCCTTATCTTATTGTTAAACAATATCACCCATCACCAGAGGTATGGGCTGGGTTGTCACCAATATGCGAATGACACCCAGCTCTATTTGATGTTGGGTGGCCAATCGGACTCCAACCCAGAAGATCTGCACCGGGCCCTGCAAGCTGTGGCTGGGTGGCTCAGGCTGAGCAGGCTGAAGTTAAACCCGGCGAAGATGGAGGTCCTGTGCTTGAATCGGACCGGATCGGGGTTAGGGCTCCCACTCCCAACCTTCGATGGGGCACCTTTGGTGCCAGCTTCGGAGGTTAGGAGTTTGGGAGTGCTCCTGGACCCCACCTTAACGATGGAGGCCCAGGTGGCGGCCACTGCCAAATCAGCCTTTTATCATCTGCGGCTGATACGGCAGTTGGTTCCTTTCCTTGACCGCAATGACCTAGCTACAGTGATCCATGCGATGGTCACCTCGAGGCTAGACTACTGTAACACTCTCTACATGGGGCTGCCTTTGTCGCTAATCTGGAAGCTACAGCTGGTGCAGAATGCTGCGGCCAGGTTGTTGGTGGGTGTCCCGAGCTGGGAGCACATCCGACCTGTGCTGAAAGCGCTGCACTGGCTGCCAATAGCATACCAGATTTGCTTCAAAGTGCTGGTGCTTACCTTTAAAGCCCTACATGGCCAGGGTCCGACTTACCTGAGGGGCCGCATTTCCCCATATATTCCCCAAAGAGCACTTCAGTCGGGGTCACAGCACCGGATGGTGCCCCCAGGCCCTAAGGAGGCCAAGCTGGCGGCAACGAGGGCCAGGTCTTTCTCAGTGGCAGCTCCTACCTGGTGGAATGAGCTCCCGGAAGAGATCAGGGCCCTGCGGGACCTTGTACAGTTCCACAGGGCCTGCAAGACGGAGCTCTCCCACCAGGCTTATGAGAAGGCGCTGCCTTCCCCCCCCCCCGCTACACAACAAGTAAGGAGATTTTAGGTGCATCCATTGCATTGATTTTAATCTGTTTTAACTTTCAAACTTGTATTATATATTTTGTATGTTGATTGCACTCGGTGCCTTGTGTGAGCTGCCCTGAGCCCGTTCGCGGGGAGGGCGGGGTATAAATAAAATAAAATAAATAAAATAAATATAGTTGAACAAAAGAAGTCCCAGTCATATAGTTCACACAATATATCATTCTCACAATAGAAATAACAACACAGGTCAGCTGTTTTTAGCTCTCTCCCCCCCCCCCAAATGCCTGCTCCTTTTACTCACAATTTCTTGCAAGATGTCAAGTGTTCTTAGTTCAAATGCCAGGGTGGGGTCAATATTCTAGAGTTCCAGATTTACACCAATTATTCCAGATATTAAGACTGACCCAAAAATTATATAGGTTATATTTCAGGAAGGTATCATTTGTAAATCCACAGGGATAAAGTTATAATTCAAAGACTTTTATTATATAAGATGTCAGAAATTCCGATTCAAATATAGATGAGGTTTTATAGTTCAAAAATGCAGAGAAAAACCAACAAATGGATATATAAATTGTAATCCACAAGGGAGAAGTTATGTTTTTTAAAAAACCATTAATTTCCTCTTGAGAGTTCTTAAGACTTCAGGCTTCTTCCAAGCCCTAATCCCTTGACCATTCCAGAGAGAAAAAAAGAACCCTACCAATGAAAAATATTGACTGGTATTCCAGTAAGCAATTCCATTAAACAGGTACACGAAAAACAGAAAGAAGAAAAATGCCAAGTAAAAACCCAGAATTATTCACCAAGTCAAGGTAAAAAATAATCCACTACATCCAAGTAGGCATCCATATAAAATAGCTCAGTTAGTTGCTAGTAAATATCAAAGCCAGCAAGCTTTCAAAAAAAACCCAACAAATTTTCCACTAGAAATAATCCACAAAATTAAGGTAACATATAGTCCACTGCATCCAGATAGATATCCATATAAAATCCTTCAGTTAATTGCTAGTAAACATTAAGTCCAGCAAACTTTCCAAGAAGAAACAAGAAGAAACAAATTTCCCACTAAAAGAAAGAGGAAACAAACTTTCCAGGTATATTCAAGCTATTTCCTTTGCTTTGCAATGTTTAAAGTGCCTGAGGTGCACTTCCAAGCCGAAAGTGGGGGGGGGGGTAGTCCTCCACCTGCCTCCCTTTTCTCAGGTCTTTTAAATTTTAAATAGCATCCCCAAACATCCAAGAATCTTGCAATTACCACAGTATAGTTAAGTTGAGCACTCCAGTTACTCACAGCAAGCAGTTAAAGATGATAGTTGCTAGTTGAGATTCTCTAGTTGGAGTATGTGCGACTGAACAACAACAACAAAAGTTGGAGTATAGCTCCGAAGATCGATTGATCGCGCCTCCATGTTCAATGGCTGCCCATGAGCGCTCCCTTCCTGGTACCTGCTCTGGAGTCATGAGGGGTCTACTTGGATGCTGCAGCACCCAAGAGCACTCAATCAAGCTCCGCACAAGAGCGTCCCTCCAAAACGACTCTTTAGGAGGTCAGAATGCTCCAATCCTCCCGCTAGGGGCCAGGAGGCTCGGGGGTTCTCCGGGAGATCGCCCGGGAGCCCTCTGATGGCGGCATGCCACAAACCGGAAGTCAAGACCAATGAAATTTCAAAATACTATTTGCTGTTTTCTCTCCTGCATCAGCGGCACAACTACTATGCATTATATTGGTGCCAGAAGCTTGCAGTACTGCACCGATACTTGAAGCTGGAAACTTGTTCCAGCTTATGCCCCTGAAGTTCTCATCATCTTATCTTAGGGTTTTTCCCGAAAGTCAGAACCTTAGTTTTCTGATAATTGATTATAAGATGTTCAGTGTCACAGTAAAGGGAGAACTTTTTCAGAGCCCGTTTCAGCCCTATGGGAGTTCTAGAGAGTATTACGGCATCATCCACGTTACGTATAGTAACACTTTAGGGGGATGAAATCCAAGATCTGACATAAAATTTGCCAGATTATTGATGTAAAAAAGGAACAAAAGAGGGGCTAGGAGGCAACCCTGCCTGACTCAACTTAGAGGTTTGGACGGGGTCAGTCAGATGCCCAAAATGACTGTACCTAACTCTAGGGGCAGTTTGCTCATGAATGGCCCAGATGAGAAAAAGCAGTCGTTGTCAATTGTGGAAGCCTCTAATTTTCACTAAAGCCTGAATCTAGAAACTGTGTCCAAAACTGCTTTTACATCTACAAATACAGTGTAGAGTGACGTTAGCTCTCCAGAGCCGTATTTTTCAATAAGATGTTGTAATATCAAACAATGATTTAGCGTAGACCTACCAGCTCTAAAGCCTGCTTGCTCTTTCACTATGATATGCTCCTGCTCTAACCAATCCAAAAAATTTTCAAGCAGATGTTTAGTACAGAGCTTACTTGTACTTAAAAGACTGATTGGTCTATAATTTGATTTAATATAAAAGACTGATTGGTCTATAATTTGATTCAATTTCTTTCCCTTCGTATAAAAGGGGACAACAATGGCCATACCCAGTTAGTAGATCAACTATCTCACATCTGAGTTCCTTAAGAACTCTTGGGTGTATGCCATCAGGAACTCTTGGGTGTATGCCGTCAGGAACTAAAGACTTACTGGATTTTCATTTCCCCAGTAGGTCCAGAACATCACCTCTGGTCACCTCAGTTTGGCAATTCTTCAAACTCCCTTCCTAAAACTAGGAGCTGTGGCATGGATACATGCCCCACACTTTCCACAGTGAACACAGAAAAAAGGCATTGAGCTTCTTTGCTACCTCCCCATTTTCCTTTAGCAATCTCTTTATTCCTTTGTCATCCAAAGGCCCAATTGCTTCTCTGTCTGGTTTCCTGCTCCAGATAGATTATTTAAAAAGTTTGTTGTTACCTTGATGCTTTTAGCAACCTGCTCCTCAAAATCTCTTTTTGCATGCTTAATTATTGACATATTTCTTTTGCCAGAGCCTGTGGTCCCTCCTGTTTAAATTCATTGGGGCAGATCTCCCACTTTTTACATGAAGCCTCTATACTTTTTTTAGTTTCCTTGACTTGCACTGTTAACCACACAGGCCTTCTTTTAGACTTGGCAGTCCCTTTCCTAAGCTTTGGGGTGCATTCTATTTGAGCTTCAATCAGCATAGTTTTAAATAGCTTCCAAGCATCTTCTAGAAATTTGACTTGAGTTTCCCCTTCAGCTTCCTTTTCACTATTCCCTTTTTTTTTTTTTGGCCCCCCAAAGGGGATTTTTTTTATTGCATTTTCTAAAACTAAACACTACATGAAAAAAAGGGAGAGGGACGACACACTATAGGATAAAGGCAAGAAACCTCTAAAAACCAAAGGGTGTCATACTGCTTTAACAAGATTACAAGCTTATATAGCTAAATATTCATATAAATTCACTGAACATGTTCATCATCTTTCAAACTTCCACTCCAATTTGAACATCGTCTATTATGACTTTTTAAAGCATCTAAGAAATCTTATTTTAAACATTCTTTAAACTTCAGAGTTATAATAACAAATCATTTTTTATCTTTTGGCTTCCTCAATCTGTAGCCTTGTTTTGGGGCCAGAGCCCCCAAATTTGAGTCTGATTCTTCACCTGAAGATGGCTCTACTCCAGCTCCATCTTCCTTCTCAGGACTGCCTTTGTCTTCTTCTTCTTTCCTGTCTGTTGGACAACTGTGCAGGTGCAGGAATTCATTTGCTTTTTCCAGGGTGTCAATTTTTTCTTTTCCATTTCCAAACTTAAAGATGACCCCTTCGGGAAAAATCCATCTGTAGACAATTTGTTTCTTTTGTAAGAATGCGACCAGGTCTTTATATTTACGCCTTTTCTTCCTTATTTCAAATGGTATGTCCTTTAAGACCTTAATCTCTTTGCCTTTGATTTTCAGGGTAACTCCATTGGCCACTTTAAGAATTTTATCTCTGACATTTCTTCTAGAGAATCTCACCATCACTTCTCCTGGCAGATTGTTAATCCTTATGTATTCTGTATATGATCTATAGACCATATCAATGTCATTTTGTAAAGTATCTGCTTCAGTTTCTGCCATTTGTCTATGCAAAGATATGCTTAAGGGACTGTATTGAAAGGTGACCTCATATGATGCTAGTTGAGACTGCACACCTGAGAGAAGAAAACCTTCCTTTGAGTTGCTGTTCCAGTGGTTCTTCAAGGTTACCTGCCCTCTTACCTGATATGAGATGGACCAGTTCGTTTGTCTGCATAATGCCATGCCATGCCCAAGCATGAGGACAGAAAGCTCCAAATGTCATTAGGAGTTTCTTCCAGCACATGTAGGCAATCCCTCCCCCCCCCTCCAGACCTGCAAAGCTGCACATCACCTGCATCCAGGTGCCAGCCTCCAGTCTAAGTTTCTAGATCTCAATATTGACCAACCCCTGGCTCTCCTCCCCCTCTCCTTCCAACCAACAGTATGTTTTATGGGACGGACTAACAGGAGGTGTCACAGGGGGATGTGGCCAGCCTAGCCTGCCCCCCTCACATTATAAAAGGTACTACTCAACCACATGCTCGCTCTCTCCCTCTCCACGACCCCTATCGAAGCTTTAACCCTCTTATGTCCAGCTTGCTATCCAAATACCCTACCTCCACCTTTAAACTCTAGATCTGCAGCTAGAGTCCACATGGTTCTGCCGGTTCAGAGCATGTGTTCCCCATCTTCTATTTCTAACCCCTCCATTTTTCCATTGGAACGGCTCAATCAATGAGAACAGGTAAATATTACCCAACCAATGAATGTCCTGCTAATGCAAATGTGCTTATGATCTATCTTTATTTCTTAAAATATGTATATGTATCTGCATGCTTGTGTATTGTTTGAATGATAAATATTCTCCAGTAAAAAGACATTATACTATATTGAATACAGTCTCCGTGTCTGTTTCTGGTACCTACAGTAAAGGCGGGACTTCTGTATACAACCGTGTTTGCTCCCTAATTTGCCTATTGCCAATTAATAATCATATTTCCCCAATATTAATTAAGAAATTAAGGCAATTTGCCTAACACTGTCTGGGCACAACACTCGCTGGGATGGCACTTCCGGTGAGCTTAGCTTTTGTTATCTTCTCCTTCTCGTCTTTCTTCGAGGCGCCATTTTTGAGGAATTGTTTACTTTTTATCAAAAGTTATCACAGTCTCTGAAGTTCTCAGTTATGCTTGGTAAGTTCTTAGAAATCTTTTAATTCAGTCTGTTTCACTTTAAAAGCCTGCCCCCCCACCTTTACGATTGAGTTCGCTTTCAGTTTATCTTATCGTAGGGGAGTCCTCCCCCCTTGCTTCCCACGGGGCGGCTTTTGGCTCTTTTCGATGTTCTCACTTCACCTTAACTCACAGTTCAATGGTTATACGCTTTCCAAGTCGCTTAAGTTGCAAAGTCGCTAAATCACCCGGCGCTTGATCTGGTGTGCGCTTCTAGTTCCATCTGGAAACTGCGTAGCAGGACCGTCAGGGTATGGATGCCCCCCCCCTTGCCAGCTTTGTTGCCGGAGGAGCAGCCATCTAGCGCCCCATAGCTTGGAACCCCTCACAAGGATTCTGTGGGGAGTGCAGACAATCGCACCCCCTCCTAGCCACGGGTTTTATGTGAGACCATGTAAAGTATCAAACCATTGCAATTCCTGTAACACTGAGGATGAGCAAATGCTGGAATACAATTCAAATACTGAGAAAATACTTAGGATACAATTCTCAAATGCAAGAGAAAGATTCATTTCTGTCTCTAGGGAGCACTGCAGTTGTCACAAGAGAAGGAAAACGGTTTTAAATTCCTTTTTGCTTGTGGGCTTCATCTTGTTGGTATAGCTGGTGGATCCGTTTCTGTCCTCTCAGCTGTTTGTACTATGGAGGAGGAGGAGGATTCTTAGTTTTGTTATGTTGATAGTTTCTTCGGTTTTTATTGGCGGTTTGGTGGTTTGTTTGCCTGCTCTCATAAACTGGCAAAAGAGGTTCCTTATAGTTCAGGTGTTCTTTACATTTTAGGACCTTGTAGTTCCATTTGTAACAAAAAATAAAATTATAAAAAGTAAATACAATTTGTTATTATTTTCTGAATAAGCTGTACTTTCAATATATCAGACATGATACGTTTAAGCCAAGCCAATTTATGCACACTGCATTTTATGTTCCCAAAGTAACAGAGTGACTTTCAATCTGTAAAGAGCAGTAATATTGCATCATTTTTCTGAAAATTTCCATTTTTTCCCCTGGAAAACACCATCCCCCCCCCCCCCCCCCCCCCCCCCAACTCTTCGACATACTTATTTATAGATTGTTAAGAACGTAAGAAGAGCCCTGCTGGATCCGACCAGTGGTCCATCTAGTCCAGCATTCTGTTTCACACAGTGGCCAAGCAGTTCCTCTGGAGGGCAAACAACAGGGCATAGAGGCCAAGGCCTTCCCCTGATGTTGCCCCATGGCTCTGGGATTCAGAGATAGTTTATTGTTACTGAACAAGTTGAGGGGGAAAGCATTTTAAGACTCTTATTTTCCTTGTCTTAAGTATTTACATTTAACAAAATGAGAATGAATTAGATTTATACAAATTGCTATGTTTTGTCACAACTCACTTTGTGGGAAGGACCAAAATGGAATACATTACACCAGAGAGCAAATAATATTGTCCTCATTTTCACTAGATAAGAAGATTTTACTTGAAGCCTACTTTACTTCATTTCATTTTCAAACACATAGGTTTCCAGTAGATTTTGTTAGCCGGTACAACAGTGCATGTCTTTGTAACTGATAATGCACAATGCAAACGCGTAGTTATAGATCCACTCCCTTGGGGAGAATGCTAAAATCAATGCCTATTTAAAAATCTATCCTGGTTACCACACATAGTTATCTCTGTTGTATAAAGCCACAATTAAATACTTCTTCGATTTTTTTGCACCATCAAACAGGCTAAGTGCTTTTTTACACTTATGTAAGTCCGTAAATAGATAAAGACGAGCACAGAAATTGTACATCACACAGAAACAAATACAGCAGACAAAATGGAAAATAACTTGCTTCATAAATAAATCTATATAACTAAACACAGTGCTTATGGGAAACAGAAGAAAGCTACTATTTCCCTTGCACATATTGGCCAAAACAGTGAGTAGTGCTCAGGGAAAAAATGCCCTACACCACTATAAACTATGGCATACAGAAGAGGGAAATTTGTACTGGCAAGTCTCATGGGCAAATTCACATAAACTTACACAAGAAGCACAAAACCAGCTGCAGCTACATGATGTTTTACACCAGTAAACCTCACATTCCAACTGCCAATATATGTAAAAAAGCTCTGCCTCCCCATTAGCAGCTAAGCTTGCACAATACTATTAACCCTCCTGAATACAGGGCTACCAACTCTGCATCCAAGAACACAAGTAGAATGTGAACAGATCAAAGCATTCACAGTAAAGCCCACAATCATAAGCTGGGTTAAATTCAGCTCCGAGTTTGCCACTAAGTAATCACTGTTATCTCTGTTCTTTCATTAAGGTATTTTCTCAAAACATCAGAGTAAGACACTATTAGTATTTTCCCCCTTGTTATTAAGATTAGCACTGTATTCCTTAAGTCATATATTTGCAATGTTATTTGACTTTACTCACACCAAAATGCTTTATTTTAAAATTGTGAATTCAGCATTACTGAAAGATTGTGCAGTTGGAAGCATCTGTATCCGATTTAGGTAGAAATGAGGGGTTATCAAATGAATGACCAAGAAGCCGCTGTACCCAGATCAAAGAATCTCTATCTATGGTCTTGCTAAATACTTAATAGCTTATTTGCTTTTACCTGACATTTTAAAAAGTTGCCTGTCAGGGCTCAAGTTAAAGAACCTATTTTGGTGCAAGCTCTACACTTTTAAAGTGCACACTGATTCCCAATCCTGATGGATTTCTCTTGGTACATAGTGCCTGTCTTAGCCGGTTAACAGCTAGAGAAGCACAGAGAGGCACAGTCTCATCTGAAAAAATTGGGATGAGCCATCATCTGGTGCTTGGAGCATCACATTTTAAACTTAACCATATAGGTTGGTTAGTAGCACTGCCACTGCCTGTCACCTGAACATTCTTCTGCCTTTGCAAGTCAGATAAACTAGTGAAGATAGTGGCTGATGAAGCAGCTGCTCCTGCATGCCTTGTTCACTTGTTCTGGCTGGTCTCCTGGTGGTAACTGGAAGTGAACTCCTCCAGATTGCAGTGAGGGGCTGCTGCACAGAGTTATGAAGACAGCTGGTCATGGAATAGCTACTCCCACCTTACACTACTCTAACCTGGGACCTGCTCCTTCAGCACAGCAATCTTGCTGTCATTGTTGCTGCTCTTGGAGCATGCGACTGCTGCCTTGCTTCTTCAGAAACAGAATAAAACAGAATTATGATGTTATTGCCACTGTCCAGGAAACAGAGAATACCCATATGGAGTAAACTCAGCTGAGGACTCCAGGCACAGGAGTAGCTGCCTACCAAGGGGTCCTAGTTGAATATGGGTACTGTTGCTTTCCAATTCCCAAAGCCCAGCCAGCCAATTGCTGTGCCTCTCAGATCACAAGTCCTATCACCCCGACCGACAGGTTCGTTCTGCTGTTTCCAGATAACCATATACAATGGTGACTTGAAGGGACGTTTGGCCATTAACTGGCTTCTAGAATATCTTCATGTCTGTTGACTTCATGACTGAACACAGCTGCCATGATGGAGCATGGAAGACTTTTGAACAGCTTGTCTATTCTTATTTTTACATTGCTTAGTAAGTAATACATTCATTCTAGACTCCCCTCACGCTTTTCTCTAATGAAGGAGGGACAGATGCCGAAATCATAGTTCAGCTAGGACACAAAAAATCTTTGGACAAGCTTTAAGTTTCACCAAGCACTCATAAGGGAGAATGAGAAAGGAGGACTAAAATTCTTGGTGTCTGCAGAAACCCTGTCACTCAATGTATTTTTATATTTTTGTACATCAATTTAAATTAAAATTAAAGTGCTATTGGATTGTTTTCTAACAAATCTACAAAGCTATTCACATTTTTATTGACACCTATGGCCTTTTAAGCATGGTAAGAACCTTAGGATCAGTACTGGACTTTCTAACTTCAAGATAGGTAAAGGTAAAGGATCCCTTGCTCGAAAGCCAGTCGAATCAGACTCTAGGGTTGCGGTGCTCATCTCCGTTTCAAAGCCGAAGAGCCAGCGCTGTCCGAAGACGTTTCCGTGGTCATGTGGCCGGCATGACTAAACACCAAGGCGCACGGAACGCTGTTACCTTCCCACCGAAGTGGTACCTATTTATCTACTTGCAATTTCTTGCTTTCGAACTGCTAGGTTGGCAGGAGCTGGAACTAGAGACAGGAGCTCACTCTGTCTTGCGGCACCCGGGTCTTGAACCGCTGAACTACTGACCTTCTACAGCCTGTAGTTCAGCGTCTTAACCACTTGAGCCACCATTATTTTCCTTTCTTTCCCCCCACCTTTACTTTTGAGAGCAGGGTGTATTAGAGGAAGACAACTACTTTATCACTTAAACATTAATAGGCTCACAATCTAGCCCATATACAAATTCTTACATATTTTCAGTTCTGCTACTGATTTTTATTAAGAAAAACAAACATGTTAACAGGCTGCGGTGTCAGTTTTGTGTGGAGATTATTAACAGAAAGGCCAACACTGGTAAACATTTCACAAGCACTAACATCCCGGAATGCACAGATAACCCTCTGCCAGGTTTCTAAGCTTTGAAAAACACTTATAGCAATACATAAATGGTACACAAATCCTTAAAATTTAAATGTTTAACTTTCCCATCATGTAATCTTGTTACCTGTGAAAGGCTTATGGTGAAGGAATACATTTTTATTTTAGATGTACATTAGTAAACATAATAAAAACAAACATTTCTGCCTAATGCATCACTTTATTTATGTATGAATACAAGCATGCCAGCTTAAGATGGTACCAGTTCAATGGATTCATTTCCCTGTTTTACAAGATTTTTGGCTACAGGCTTGATCTTATCTTCTTATGCCATATCCTCCAGCAGCAGCAGCAGCTGCTGCTTCATCCTTTCTTTTCATTTATTCCTGTTTCACCCTTACCTTTAGCTGTCTTAATTCCTGTGTTAATTCAATCTTCCCCTTCCCTCCTCCCCCACAGAAGAACTAATAACATTTCATGCAGATGGGGAAAGCCACAAGTGTCATCCGCATCAAAACACTTGCCTAGAACAAGAAAAAAAAAGGAAAGGCACAGATGTTGCTGAAAGTGAACCACTTGCACACTGCAAGTTGCAGTGTTCCTTTCAGAACAGGCTACACTGGAAGCCCAAAGACATTCCAAGCAATTATCCTTTTAAACCACTGTGCAGATCAGGTCCATGGAAATCCGAACTGGGCCCCAGTACACCTGGGAATTAAGCACTGAGTACAGAATTTATGGCACACATCTGATTGACCAGACCAGGGGGACAGGACTGCAAGAACAATTAAGAACTTCACTCAGACAAGATCACAAATTCTATACATAGCTAAAATATGGTTAAGGACTAGCATTCTTCCCTTTTGGACTACAAGGAAGCCATGCATTATAAGTATCCATGACTATACTATACAATTATTATACAAGCCTAAGCCAGAGGTCTGGCTTTAGGAGGAGCAAATTCATTATAGCAGTTTCAGCAAGGGCTGAAACAAAGGAAGGCAGCTAAAGCAGTATATTCACGTTAAAATGTGGTATGTGTGCAGCAAATCATGACCAGAGTTCCTGAAACTGTTATGCAGCAACCCTGAAACTCCCTAGACCTCGTTAAAGGTAAGCTTTGTGAACAAAGTACTCTCTCCATCATCTGATGGGTAGAGAGAACCACTGGGCATACTCTGGCTTGCCAGTTAGACACAAAGGGACGGCTGAGTGTCTTGTGCCACCTCATCCCCAATGGGGACCCACAGTGGCTTACATTGTTTTCCTTTCTTCCCTTTTATCTTTGCACGTATTTCTAAAAAGTGTTGTAATCCGAGTACTGCTTATTTTCCCAAATTATCTAGCTAAATAAGATTGATTTCTTGCTTAGATATCCCAGAAATCCCTGAATTAGGATTACTTTTCCCTGGAACTTTCAACTGTAATTGAAAACTTAGCAAGAGCCATACTTCAAAAAAATTCTGCCTGATCAATCAGATACTAAAAAGTGCCTAAGAAAGTAATTCTCTCAACTAAAAGGGCAGGTTGCAAGATTAGCTAATAGCAATTTCCCCAGGAAGTCCAGTCTTCTCTCTGACTTCCATCAGTTTATGTTTTGTCTATAACATGGGGTCAGTAGGCATGGTTTCTGTTGACACTAGGATTTGGGAGACTCAGGCACAAATTCCCACCCTGTCATGGAAGCTTGCTGGGTGACCTTGGATCAGTCACACACACTCAGCCTAACCTACCTCACAGGGTTGATGTAAGGATAAGATGGAGGTGAGGAGAATGATGCAAGCCACTTTGAGTCCCCATTGGGGAGAAAGGCAGGATATAAGTGATGCAAAATTTTAAAAAACCAAAACACTGGGATATTATTGAACAGACTGCTGGGGAAAGTTGACTTGAAGACCATGAAATAGTGTTCTTCTGCAAAGTCTCGGTTTAGATACTAATTCTATCTGCATCTGACATGTACAGGAAGTTAGATATGCATTGTTGTTCCTGCCTACCAGTGACTAATTTCTGCCTCATTTTATAAATAAATGGTATTGTCTTTAATAAAAAGTTTTACCGCCAAAATAAGATGTAGGAGGTCCAACTGTGGATCCCCTGCTTCTTTCCCCACCAAAAGCAGCTCTACATGACTACTAACTTGAACTGTTACCAAGAAAGCTGATCTTTAAGCCCCCTCCCCATTTTCCAGAGCAAAATCCCTCCCCCAGGAACCACTCTTAATTTCACAGGGGAGGGAAGGCAAAAGAAAAAGGATGAGATATAGGGCTTTCACCCTAGATGCAAGCCCCTTTAGTTAAGTTTCATAACAGCAGGCTAAACAATTCAAAACATATTTTAGTAAATTTATATTCTTCCACAAACCTGATTGCTAAAGACACAGTGTTGTATCCAAGCATCTGCTAACAAAGTTAGTAGAATGTTTACCACCTTCCCCTTCCCCCAGCACCACCCAACACTTGCCAAAACGCCTGTGATGAAAGTCAGGAACTCTTCAGAACAATGTGCCAAGCAGCATCAAGAAAAGGAAATCAGTCAAAGACACCCCTTCTCTGATGTGCATTAACTTTTGTTTCACGAATGAATTTTGCTACACTCATTCAAGAGTGAAGTGGAAGCCAATTTTGGCTGATTTCCCCTTTTTTTGATGCAGCCCACTGTGTAACACTGTAGTACATCTCCCAATCCTCAGCAACATTTTTTTAGTGCAAAGGAAAAGAAAAATTGCTCCTGTGAACTTGATGTGCTCTAGACTCTGATCAACCCATAAGTTCACTAACACATACATATTAAAATGCATGAATTATTTAATGGATATGAAATGAAATTAGATGAACACAGTTTGAATGCAAATTGACTTGTCAAACCATCTCACTGTGCCTTAAATTTCCTAGGGACCTATTATAGGTAAATGGAATGAATGCATAAGGCATTTAAACTCCCTATCACTCAATAGACCTAAGCAAAGCATAGGCAAAAGTTGTATGCGGCAAACAAGAGGAGACACACTATATGAAAATGGCAAAAGGGGAGAATCATTAAAGTTCCTCACTCACCTTGAACACTTCAGAGAAGAAACCAGATCCGATTTTCTCACAGGAGAAGTCATCAAGTCGTGTAAGTCTTGAAAAGGCACTTATCAAGGCCCTGTACGAAGAAGTCCAAACTCTGCCCATCTGGGAAACGCTCCCATCGCCTCCACCACCCCCATCAAAATCTTCAACACGTTCCAAGCGTGGAGGGAATCCTGCTATTGAATTTCGTTTACTCCGATCCATCTTGCAAACAATATGGTCCTTTAGAAAGGAGTTGATCTCTCACATCTTAGGTGCTCATTTTGTTTTTCTTCTTTCTGGGTGAATACTAAAAAAATGAAAAAATGATACATAGTTGAACTATTTTCCTTCCACAAACTATTAGAATGCCACACTTTAAATATAAAAGCATAACCATAGGGTATGGGGAGAAAAATACATGATCTGCATACACAGAGGAAGCTGCCTTATAATGAATCAGACTATTGATCAATTAAAAGTCAGTACTATCTAACCAGACTGGCACTGGCTCTCCAGGGTCTCAGGCAGAGGTCTTTCAAAACACCTACCACCTGAATCTTTTAACCAGAAACACGTGGGATTGAACTTGGGGCCTCCCCAAGACCCTCCCCCATTTAAGTCCCTCTAGGCCTGTGAAGCCAGTTTTACTCACGCAGTGACCACAAAGCCATGCTTCACAAAACTGGACCTTTTTCCTTTTGGTTCACAAACAAATCATTCACACATTGGGTCAGTAACTCTGATGCACTAGTTTGTAAGCCTGAACTAACATGAATGGCATTGTCTTCTCTGCAGCTTATCTTAAAAAAACAACACATACCTACACTGGTATAGAATAGTCAAACTCTATTCAAGGCAGAAGGTATAAGGAAATTGGGAGGTGGGGGTAGAATAGGTAAAGGTAAAGGTTTCCCTTGCTCGAAAGTCAGTCGAATCCGACTCTAGGGTTGCGGTGCTCGTGTGGAATACAGACTTTTATATTTGCAATGAAGGCTATCAGTTATTTTAGCAAGAGCAGTTTCAGCAAAGTGTAGCAAAGAGGGAGGCACATAGACCGCAAGAGGTTAGGAAAGGAATCAGAAGAGAGAAAGCTGAGAACAAACTGAATGTTATAAGAGTCTGAAGCAATGGGCAAAGGAAACCTGGGCTGTGCTTAGAGGGACAGGATATATATGGTGTGTGTGTGTGTGTGTGTGTGTGTGTGTGTGTGTGTGTGTAAAATTTCTGCTGGGGAAGACAACAATATATTAGAACATGGTGGAAGAGCCAGAGAATAGGCCAGATTGGTAACGTGGCTGAAGGAATAACCAAAAGCAAGTTTGAATAAATAATCCACATTAGTGATCAGGAATAAAAACCAAAGGATGGTAGTTATTTCAGGTTAATGAATTCAGAGTAAAGTTGTGTATGTGGCATAATATAATTTAAGCTGTATCTGGAACCATCACTGCATTTGTGGGAACTCAGTAATCAAATGCTGTACCTTCTCTCTGGCAGGTAAAGCCTAGTTAGATATGGTTTGGGGAGGAAACTAGAAAATGGCCCAGGCATAGAGGGTATTGAATAAGAAGCAACATAAGATAAATAGGTTTGCAGAAATTTATGTGCCAAGTGCCTGTGTGCACTGTTCTGCTAGATACAACTAACACATGGCAAACAGTTAACTAGTGCTCAATACAAAACAAAAAAAAGTTTAGGTTATAATTGTATTACTACACTAGCAATACTGTGACTTAAGTTAAACAACAGGTTTTGTTTGGTTCATAGTACTCAGCATTGAAAAGGGGAAGGCAGAATTCATGTGGGAGGAGGAGAAGAAAGAAGGGTCATGGGGTTCCCCATCTCCTTACTATGGAAATCTGTATTGTGTCACAGAAAAGGATTTTTTGAAAAGGGATTCAGAGATAACACAAACCTAAGGATTTTATTGTCTGGCTTATTAGACAATCCATTTATTCAGCTAAATCTACTACAACTAATTTACATCCAGTTGTACAGTCCTGAAGCACCCACTGGAACAAGAAGAAGAAGAGGAAGAGGAGGAGGAAGAGGAGGAGGAGGAGATTGGATTTATACACCGTCCTTCACTTACAGTCTCAGAGCAGCTTACAAACTCCTTCCCCTTCCCCTCCCCACAACAGATACCCTGTGAGATGTGGGGCTGAGAGAGCTCTCTTGAGAACTACCCTTGAAAGAACAGCTCTGAGACTTATGACTGACCCAAGGTCACACCAGCAGCTGCATGTGGAGGAGTGGGGAATCAAACCCGGTTCTCTCAGATTAGAGTCTGCACTCTTAACCACTACATCAAATTGGTTCCCCCATCGTTGCCACTGCCAGACCAGCACAACTCTCACCTCACATCACCACTGCCACCATCTGGCGCCCTCATTGCCAGCTGGGGGACAGCTGGGACTCCTGCATCCCCTACATCCAATTCCCTCCTTATGCAGTGGTGGGGGCTGTGATAATTGCAGGGGGTATCCCATGCCCCCCCCCAATTGCCAAGTATGAAGCAGCTCCAGACCCCACAACCTAGTATTACGCATGGCAACTGACATCCTCTGCCGCTGTGGCCAGGCCTGGAACAGCTCCATTCTCTTATGTTAAATGTGTTGTCTGCATATGTGCAGACAAGAAAATGTGTTTGGAGGGATTTAAACCCCCATATATTTTATTTTTTATTTCAGATTTTTCTGCAAACCTGGTAAGTCCCCCAAGTTTGCATGGGAATCTGTTCAGTGTCAATGTGGGCCCAATTCGTAGATTTAGTTATCTGCAGATGGGGCCCACATGTCGCTATTAGTACATAGATATTCATATAGATATTCATATAAAATGTTAGAAATACACAATTCAAAATGTAAACACTTCTAATTAACATACTGTCTTTTTGGCCAGTTTTAATTGTAACATGTTTTAATGTAACTTATTTGTTTTTATGTAAGCCACCCTGAGCCGGCTTTGGCTGGGAGGGCGGGGTAGAAATTTGATAAATAAATAAATCACATGCTTAATGAAGTTTAGTAACATTTAACTGACTCTCTTGTCAGCCAAATAATGTAAACAAAGGAGGCAGGTCAAAACCGCTCTATTCTCATGTTTTATTTATCCTAAAGATTAAAAATGCATTAAGTATAAACAACGTCTCTATAACTCTTGAATGTTCTAACAAACTTATGTTTTGGATCTCTTTTCTGATGGTTTTTATTTAGAATAGAAACAGACTATCTATAGACAAGCTGCCAGACAAAGCAAGAGTTTCAAGACATACTCAATATTTTTTTAAACTGTGTCCTAGTCTAAGTTGGCTCCTGTTGCCAACTGTCTACCTTTCAAAGTGTTTTATTCAATTAAATTCTTAATCATTATGTTGTCTCATGTATTTTAAAATAATTTCAGAGCATGCTAGTGCTCTGCATCTCAGGCCAGCTAAGGTCACTACTGACATTGAAGAGGACTTCCATGCACGTTGACATAGAAGAGGACTTCCATGCATGTTATCTCCAACTGGATGGGGAATTGCATACACAAACCAGTCCAGTATTTCAAGCTCCTCTTTGTAATCCAACAACTGAAATGGCACATGTGAAGCACATGTTTTGCAAAAATACTAAAATTTTGCCAATCAGCTATTTCAGAGAGGAAGCTAGAGTCAAACACATACTGTTTCAGGCCAAAATAACTAACCAGTATTATTTCATATTCACAGCCCAGCTGTGCACTCCTTTGGATCACTTGGGCATGTGTTATCTGCTTCAGTTCGTGGTTTGCGCCTTACTGAGAAGATCTGTTAAAGGAACTAGTATAAGTTTGCATTCATTTCATTAAAATGTGGTTCACAGAAGCAATTACTTGCTTTTGAACCTCTACAGAAAAGAAGCAGCATTAAGATGCATTTTACCCATCTCCTGCTATACAATAATCTAGGATTCTCTACTTAATCTTATGCAACCTTTTCAAGTACTCATGAAATTAGGTCAACTCTTGGACCAAACTATGAGGTTATTTTAAAGCCTCAAGGCTCCAAACTAGCTCAAGACTGTTTTTGTAATGTAATATAACACAGACAAGTTTGAACATGTACATGTTTGTGCATAAAAAATAATCTTGAAGAGTTGGGGGAATGTTACTTATATTGCCTTCATCTACACAATTGTAGCCATCATTTTCTACCAAAAATGTGGAAATCAGTAAACACCTTGGAAATAACATCTGGTAAATGCATATTCTTTACAGGACTTTCAAATCCAACGTGATGCCAAAGCCTTCACAGTGATATCTGCCAAGCATCCATCATAAAGCATTTATACAAAGAGTGGATGTCTTAGTTCTTCTCACCTGTGATGTCAAAGGCATGATCCAATAACTTCACACAACAGCCACACACTCATCGCAACTAGGGTTGCCAAGTTGTACCTTTGGAATAGTGGGGGTACTCCTGGATGTCCCCTAGAGTGTCCTGGTACACACGCTTCGTGCGCACCGCAATCACGTTACCTGGAAGTGGCGTAATTACGTTGGGGGCAGGGGCACAATCATTCGAGGGAAATTTCCCTCAGATGATAGAGTGTCCCCACGCAACAAGCCCGACGCGAATACGTCACCTCCAGGTGATGTGTTCACGGTGGGCACGTTGTGCGCTTTGGGGGTGGGGTCCCCCAGGCAGCCCGATCCATGCCGGCAGGGAACGGGCCTCTTGGGCGAGGGTTTCCCTGCCCCCCGGGGGACTTGGTAACTCTAATTGCAACAGTGTTGGCCACACAATTAGAAGCTAGTTTCAGATCTTTTCAAATATACTGAAGCCAAGTGCTACAGCAATCTTTAAAACTAGCTCAACCTAAGCACATGGTAGACATGCAGAGGTGCCAAGATACTCAACCTAAGCAGCTGGTAAAGTGTTTTTAATATATGTTAAATTTAAAAAAAATATTGCAGAAACTATGGGATACTAGAAAACACCACTATGAAAAGTATACGTATGACACATTCAAAGCCAAGTAAATACAATCTCTTCTTATATATAATTGTGAAGTGGAGTGGCGCTTTCTAGCTCTCCCATTGGCTGTGCAATGCGCTCCCTCAGCCATTGGCCTGTCAGCTGCCACTCAAGAGTACTCACGTGCCATTGGCCAGGTGCTGGGTCTGGCTCCTCTTCCCCACCCACTCCCCCTTCAGCCACTGTTCCCTGTCAGAAGCACTGGCACTTCTTCTGCTTGGCTCCTCTGTGGGACTAACTTTTCCCGCAGTGGCTGTTGTGAGTAACTCATTGGGGCCAGTCCTAACTAGGGTTGCCAGTTCCAGGTTGGGAAATTCCTGGATATTCTGTGTCTAAGGAAGCCAGAGTTTTGGGAAGGGAGAGGAGAGGCCTTAGCTGAATAGAATGCCATAAAGGCCAACGTCCAAAGCAGTTATTTTCTCCGGGGAGGGGGGAAATCTGTTGTCTGGATTTCAGTTGTGATAGCCAGCGATCTTCAGGCTCCATCTGGAGGTTGGCTACTGTGGGCATAGGAGTTAGCGCTTCAGAGCAGGGTCTGCCAGACCCAGGTTCTTGCTGTGGAGGCTGTGATTTCAGACCAGTCACAGACTTTCAGCATAACCCCTCCCCTGCCCACTGCCAGCTTGGCCACTTTCCTGTCAGAATAAACTGTGAACATTGCTAGGCAACCAAGCTTGGTTCTATCAGTAAAATAGGGTTGTTGTGCAAGTCAAAAGGGGGAGAGGAGAATGATGTAAGCTGCTTTGGTACCCATTGCAGAGAAAGAATACTTTTCCTTCTGGGGAACCATTTTTGCCAATCTCCAGGTGAGGACTGGAGATCACTCAGAATTACAACTGCTCTCCAGATGGTAGAGATCAGTTCCCCTGAATAAAATGGTGGACTCTTTGTCCTTATACCCTGCTGAGATGGCCTCCCTATGACAGCCAATGCGACATAGCGGTCAGGGCTTCAGAGCACAGTAGAGGCTGCGGGGGGGGGAGACAGAAAGCTGAAGAGTCAGGGGCAGATAACAGCAGGTTGATGCTTGGCTGGGAAGGAGATAGGGTTGCCAAATCCAGGTTGGGAAATTCCTGGAGACTTAAGGTGTGGAGCCTGGAGAGGGTGGGGTTTGAGGAGGGGTGGGACCTCAGAAACATACAATGCCATAGACTTTACCCTCCAAACCAGCCATTCCCTTCTGGGGAACCATTCTTGCCAATCTTCAGGTGGGGGCTGGAGATCACTCAGAATTAAAACTGGTCTCCAGGAGGGAAAGGGGAGGAGATGGAAAGCTGAAGTCAGAGGGGCAGATAAAGGTAGATTGATGGTTGGCTGGGAAGTAGATAGGGTTGCTACCTCCAGGTTGGGAAATTCCGGGAGATTTGAGGGGCAGAGCCTGGAGAGGGTAGAATTTGAGGAGGGGGTCAGACCTCAGACAGGTACAATGCCATAAACTCCACCCTCCAAACCAGCTATTTCCTCATGGAAGAACCATTGTTGCCAATGTCCAAGTGAGGCGTGGAGATCACTCAAAATTACAACTGCTCTTCAGGTAGCAGAGATCAGTTCCTCTGGGGAAAATGGTGGACTCTGTGTCATTATACCCTGCTGAGGTTACCACAGCAAATTGACACTGAGCACCCAAGGCCAGGGCACTCTCCCAGAGGCTCTTTCTAGAGCTCCTTGTATTTATTTCCACAACAGGTCTTATTCCTAGTAAATCCATAAAACTGACATCTGAGAAATCTGCTTGTTCTTAAAACATGTGTAATTATAATGTGGTAGATTAAAATATCTAGGGGCCACGGTGGCTCAGAAGGTCTGTAGTTCAGCAGTTCAAGATCCTAGTGCTGTGTGATGGAGTGAGCTCTGGTCTCTGGCCCCAGCTCCTGCCAACCTAGCAGTTTGAAAGCAAGAAATTGCAAGTAGATAAATAGGTACCGCTTCGGTGGGAAGGTAACAGCATTCCATGCACCTTGGCATTTAGTCATGCCGGCCATATGACCACGGAAACATCTTGGGACAGCGCTGACTCTTTGGCTTGGAAACGAAGATGAGCACCACCCCCTAGAGTCAGATTTTATTAGCTTTCAAGCAAGGGAAACCTTTACCTTTACTTTAGATTAAAATATTTGTAGTTGAGAATTTCTTCTAGTACTATTACATTTCACAATTCCTAGTGCACATTATCCAATGAACTCAAAAGATGAATTCAGAGTTCTGAAGCTCTCTTGCTAGATTGCCTGGACAAATCATGTACAGATATCTTCTACCTACATCTGTAAAACAAGGCTAATTTCTACACACAGATTTCCATAACACTGTAAAAAATTATCAGACTTAACCCTATGTTGAGTTCTGATATTTTCCAACATGAAGCTGCTTCAAATTAATCAATTAATGTTGGTTCTAGCTAGTGCTATCATACTTTATATTTCTGATAATCATAGCCAACAATCCCCAGCAAATGATCTCCTTCACCACCTACTATTCTGCAAGTAGAGCCTGCCAGTTGGTTAGATTTTGTAGTAGTTTGGTGAAATTCACATCATTAAAAGTTGTGTTAAAACAAACAGGTCATTTAATGTCTTGCATTAGCAAAGGAAAGTCTAAACCCAGCAAACTGACCAGGCATTAACTTTCCACATGGAGCCAGGGTGTCTCACATTTGTGCCTCACACCAGACAGACTGGTATTTTAAAATGTAGAACCTATTTAGGTGTGCAAAAAAAATCAAAAGTGCAATGATTCATCCTTTCAGTGTTCCTGCCAATAACACTAAGGTTTCAATTACTATAACCATGTTCAAAGGACATAGTTACAATTGCCTGTCCTGTCCCCTAACCTAGTTCTAATTCTTCTGTCTTAGGTTTTCAAGATGCCTCTAGAAAACCAAGTTCTACATCTCCCTACTTGTAGAGATGTGAAAATCAGATGGAAAGACAAACAAGCAGGGAGAGCATGTACCTTTGGTAGGGAAAATCAAAACACAAACAATAGGAGAAACAGCAGGTTTATTTTCTGCCTCTGCAACTTTTTCCAGTGGAAAATGTATGTCTCTTATGATATATTTTCTTTTCTAAAATGAAATGTTTAAAGTAAAGTTCCAAAAAAAATGTTTTAGTTGTCCTTTACCCCCTTCGAACATACATGAGTTAATAAATGTAGCACAATGTAACAATATACAGTGTGGTAAGAGAATGTGTGACAGAAGCACTGTCAAAGCACTTTGAACTATTAAAGATTCCTGTAACTATGGTTGAAAATCAACAGTAATGTGTATTTTCTGAGCTTTTTCAAAATATCAGTTTCTACTGATTTTGAATAATGCTGAGTATATGGCAAGGAGGGCAAATAATAATAGCAATAATAACAAACCTTCCTTTTGTTTAGTACAGTGTTGTTTTGGTTTCAGTCTCCTTATTTTCCTAATTGGTAAAAACTAAAATGTGCTTAAACTAAGATGTGCTTAAGCTGTTTTAGGATATGTCAGCTTGCTGCTCCATCTCTAATTCTGATTATACTGGTTATTACTGCTTAGATAAAATGAACCCCTGCATACCAAACATTTGGGTCCATTTGGAAAAAGGCAGGTTAGAAATTGTTTAAATAAACAAACAAAACAATGTATTTTTCATTCTTAGAGCTGTAAGATTTAGATCAGATAATGTAAAGTTCATTTTCCGTAAATTTCCAGGTTTCACTACAGCTTTAAAACTTCCAGCAATGTTACATCTTTAACTACTGCAGTTAAGGCAAAAGCTTGTACACCATGAGCACCAGCTCCAAAAAGGTCCTCCTACAAAGCCACTTTTCACTGCAACTTCTTCTCAGCTTTCACTGTATCTTCTCTAAGCTTCTCCTACCTGCTTCACCCCAGCTCTGCCCACTGAAGCCCCTCTGATCTGCCAAAGCAGCTAAATGGTTCCTCCATGTTCAAAGACGCTGTACTTCTGAAACCAGAAAAACACTACTGCTCTCAACCTCTCTCTTCTTCTTCTCAAAGGAACTAGGCTGGGCCAAGGATCCTTGGGCCTGCAGCCACTTCTATAATTTTTTAGAAAGGATAGTGGGCACCACCAAAAGTGACTGCCATGGGCTGGGGCCATTCCCAGAACACTCTAAGAGGCTCCTATGATGAAGGCAGATGCTTGAAAACGGATGCCTCACTAACAATGGAGGCCCAGGTAGCAGCCACTGCCAAATCAGCCTTTTACCACCTCCAGCTGATTAGGTAGTTGGTTCCCTTCCTCGAATACAACGACTTGGCAACAGTGATCCATGCAATAGTCACCTCAAGATTGGACTACTGCAATGCTCTCTACATGGGGCTGCCCTTGACCCAAATCCAGAAGCTACAGCTAGTGCAAAATGCTACTTCTGATGGGTCTCCCTATGCGGGACAACATCCAGCCTGTGCTGAAAGCACTGCACTGGCTGCTGACAGCATACTAAATTCACTTCAAGGTGCTGGTACTCACCTTTAAAGCCCTTTATGGTCAGGGCCCACATACCTGAGGGAACACCTTTCCCCACACGTTCCCCAGAGAGCACTGCGCTCAGGATCACAAAATCGATTGGCCTCCCAGGTCCTAAAGATGTCAGGCTGGCCACGACCAGGGCCTTCTCAGTGATAGCTCCGTACTGGTGGAATGAGCTCCCAGAAGAGATCAGAGCCCTCGGGACCTTTTACAGTTTTGCAGGGCCTGCTAGATGGAGCTCTTCCACCAGGCCTTCAGCTAAAAAGCCGCACCAAATAACATCAAATAACTGAGAAGTGACAGTGCCCTGGTCCTTGGCTTGCCATCAACAGCCTGTGCTGTTGCCTAAATATAGAGACCAAGACGAGCCAACCACCAATACAGATCATCTAATTACAACACTAGTATTGATTCCGCCTTCTGTAAGCACTGTTACAAGTACCTGATCACTTACCAGCACTTTATGATAATGTAGAGTTTTATTATTTGTTTTAAGATTGTATATAATTTGTTACCTATATGTTCATATATACAATCTCTTTGTAAACTGCCCTGAGCCCACTCCAGCGGGGAAGGCGGGGTATAAATGGAATAAATAAATAAATTTATTCACGAACTCTTTCGTTTCTCAGCAGTTTTCTGCACTGCATCCACAAGCAGTTTTTCCCTTGTCCTCTTCTTCCATTGCTTTCTCAACTCCTAGCATGAATCCCACAATATCTATCACTTCTACCTTCATTATATGTTTTAAGAGGTTAATTATGTTTCTATACTTTGTGGAAGATTTCACCAAATCACTTTTACTCTTAGGAACAAAGTCCTTGAAGTACTTCATAACCAAACTGAAAACAATCTGTCTTCTCACTGGGAAGTCCTCATGTTTCCCCAAAAATGCATTCATGAAAACGGAAAAAAACAAACTGTATTCATAACAATCAAAGAAATACTGACTTTACTGACCAGTTTTTTTTTGGAAAAAACTGACAAATTACTGACCAAGATGAAAAAACTGATTTTTACTGATTTTACTGACCATTTTCCACCCCTGCCAAAGGGAAGTGAGAAGTGCTGGAAAAGAGAAAGTCACATCAGAAGCCTATTCAGTCCTGTGGACAAGGAAGTTAGACAGATAGTGCTTTGTTACTCATCATCACAAGGAACAGTCATTGTCAGCTTTTATTTTTCAAGTTACAGGATATCAGAAACTAACAATAAGTCATAAAAAAGATCTACTATGAAAGTGTGACTGAAAAACACTGCAAAGACCTCTATTTAAAATACTTCTGTCCTCTTACTTTACAGCTATAACAATGCAAATGTGGGTATTTCTCAAACAACCATCAGCTTTAAAAAACTGTAAGGTGGAAAAGTATGCCTTAAGCAGCACAGGCATTTTAAAATGCTGCAATCAAAGAGATGAATGTGGTTCTGTACATCAATTATTTACAAAAAATGTAATAGAATTTAACAGACAGCCTGTTTATACTGTTCTTCCACAGGTGAACTACTGTAAAATGTGGAAATTATGGAAAAGTACAAGTATGGCACATTAAAACCAGTGAGCGTTCAGCTACTAAGAGGCAGAATGCATTCCCTAAGAGGTATTCTAGACATCTTTCTTTTGTACAGGGAATGCAAAGTTGTCACAAGTTATCTTTCCTCAACCAGCATCTCCATTACAGGGGAATCACAGTTATCTAGGAATAAACAGTTATCTAGGAATTACCACTGGGACAATGTGATTTTTGTCTTCTCATCTGGTTGCCTATAGTACTACTCCAGAAGTGTTCAGGTAGCTTTTTCAGATGCTAAACTTGTAAACACAAGAACAAACCACCCTCTTCCCCTGCCTTATAATTCTGCAACACTTTAACAGTATTCTGCATACTTCCTCTTCTCCAGAAGTGGGAAACACTCTTCCTTGATTGAAAGAAACAGTGAACATGGCAATCCTACTACTGCACAACTCCCTTTTATCTACTGCATGGGGACAGGAAATTCCCCCCCCCCCAAAAAAATGCTGAACTGTGCAGAAGAGAAACTGCCATTTTAGAAGAAAAGAAGAAGAGAAGAAGAGATTGGATTTATACCCCGCCCTTCACTTGGGAGTCTCAGAGCGGCTTACAAACTCCTCTCCCTTCCCCTCCCCACAACAGACACCATGTGAGGTGGGTGGGGCTGAGAGAACTCTGACACAAACTGCTCTTTTTCAAGGACAGCTGTGCCAGAGCTTGTGACTGACCCAAGGTCACATCAGCAGGTGCAAGTGGAGGAGTGGGGAATCAAACCCGGTTCTCCTAGATTAGAGTCCGCACACTTAACCACTACACCAAACTGGCTCTTATAAGTCATCTGAAATGGCCTTCACACCAGGAAATCTTGACAAAAAGAAGGGGATCACAGAAGCAACCAGCCAAGAGACACTTTTATTCAAACAGCAAACTGAGTTCTTCCTTTTTAATATTAAAATTTATAGCTTCTGAATGATTACCAGGGTGAACTTCATTTTTACTGCCACTTCATCAAAGATGGACTGAATGTAGAGCACTTTCTTCAAGCGCAAATTTCTAGGTAGAGTGAAGCATAAGAAGTTTGTTCCCCCACCCAGTAGTTCATATGTGATACCCTGGGTGGCCCTCTGACTGCATACTGCTTTTGCTTTGGTTAGTAGGCAGGACAGTAAAGCTGGCTGAGCAGAGGTGTGAACAGCTCCCAATTCCAAGGCAGAAAACAGAAGTTATTCATAACAGATAAAATATGTGCTCTCTAGCCCCATGAAAGCTTAAAAAGTATTTGTAATTAAAGTAATTAAAAAGATATCAATAGCAACTAGCTATAATAGCTCCAAACTGCTCTGTTCAGAGGCAGTATACCTCCAATTTATTTATTTTATCATTCACCTCCCCCCCCCATGGGGACCCAAAGCAGTTCACACCATTCTCGCCTCCCCCATTCTATCCTTAAATCAGTTTTTCTTTTACCAGTTACTAAACACAGGGGACAAACGGAGGACGGCCATCACTATCACTCCCTGCTTGCAGGCTTCCCAAAGGCCATTTTTATATTCTTACGAAAGGGCCCACATCAGGACCATTAACACAAACTAGTTATGCTTTAACTGTGAAGGGATCCTAACCATGCACTCTTGCTTTGTAAACCTAAAACATATCGGACGGTATACCATTAGAGTTCTCATTGTTTTTTAAAAAGTAGCCTACACAAAACGGAAGCTAGCCCACCAGTGATTTACATTACCAATCCTCTACACAAAGATATTTCCACTTGAAGTCATATTTGCATTCATTTGAAAAACAGTGCACAAAATGCAAAGCTGCACACATATCCAAGGAATACTTCAGGACAAAAACCAGAACACCAACAGATAATGGTTCATTGTCCTCTATGCTATGCTTAGTACAAGTAAGTCCTTTTTTAAAGATACTATATCTTAACCTTGTCACGATGATTTTTTCCAATTTAGGAACTAAAGTTAATAGCCATTTTTAGTGTATTAACAGTGACAAAATAGTTTCCAGATTAAGAACACAATATTACAGGCACCACAATTATCTTGTACCAACCTTGTTCTCAGCCTTACCACATATCTGACAGTGTGAATCTGGCACATAAACACTTACCCACAATAAACTCATTAATCTTTAAAGTTGATTTTAAATTTGTTCATAACTTGTTTATAATAAGCTGTTAACTTGATCTTTGAAATTTTCAGACATATTGTATTTGTTTTTCCAAAGAAATCCAAAAGTTAGATGAAGCCCTTCTATTATCATTTTATCTATCCAACCTCAGCAGTCTTTAAATATGTTTAGATTTACAGCAAAGTTACTCAGAAAACAAATACATCTTAAACATTGTAAAGCCTCACTTTATATGCATTCTGTACATTGATATTCAGATTTTTACATTTAAAATGGAAGACAAAGCAAAATAGCATGCTGGAATAAAAACTGAACATTTGTGACATTCAAAAGGCCAGATACTGCCATATGTTTTATTCACCATTACACAATGTTCACCCTGTCAAGCCAAGAACAAATAATGGAAGTATTTATTATGTATTATTCACCATTGTAAAAGGACTTCCTATATAAGCCTTATCTCAAGTTGTAAAACTGAAAAGCCATATTTACTTTGCAGATCAGCAAATCTACATGGGACTAGAATTTCATTTTGACCATAAAAATAATTTTTTAAAAGCTAAAGATCTGGCTTTCTATTCATAACTGGAAAACTAATAATTTCACTCAAGAGAGCTTTACAAGAACTACAGGAACAATTCTAGTAGTATCAGAGAATAAAGCTAAAATAACTGTTTCAAATAAGCTAAAGTACCCAAGTGATAAGGGACACGAGGGAGGGGGAATCAAACCGCACTCCATGTAAACCTCAAATGCCAATGCAGTAATAACAGTTTGCATTAAAAATATCTTATTCAAAGAAACCCAACACAAGTGTACCTAGAGCAAGTCCACAGGGCAACAAAGAAAAACAAAAGAATAATTAAACCAGCACAGTAAGCATTCACTTTTCTTTATTCAGGTCGAAGCGCCTCTTTCATGAGAAAAGCAGTCACCTAAAAGCAACAGTAGCAGAACTGTGGATTAAATGACATTCAGTAGTCTCAGTCACACCTCTCATCCAAAAACTGTGCAAGCACAAGCACCCCCTTGATATGTCCAAGCAATAAGATGGTGTGTATCATTATTTGCATAAGTACTGGTGATAGCAACAGAGTTCCAGGACAGAAGGAAGAGATGCAAAGGTAAGACACAGAAATTATCTCCTTCCTTCTTGCTCTCTCTCCCTCTTTCTCCCACACCCCCAGCCAGCCAGGTGTCCATCTTTGACTATGCCCTCCTGTAAAGAGTCCGGTATTAGTTTCACATGGTATAATGATAAGTATTACATGAGAGAAATAAGTTACTACAAGTGCTGCCAAGCTAAAATAGGACTCCCTCGCCCTAGTGACTGTGCCTTTCCACGACAGTCTGTACTCACGCTTCTCTTCCAAACGCTGTCCTCAGTTGGTGGGGGTGTCAATTTCCCAGCCTCACGTTCTGCATTCCCCGGAAGTTACCCGGATCCTCACGCTCCCCAACATCAGCACAACAGAGAGAGGCACATTCCTGACTCCCCTCAGAACTCGCCGCTTTATGGGGCGCGATCCACTTAAGTCTCCGCACACACCAGCCCACTCATCCTCCTACAACTCTTGTCTTATGTACACCAAGGGACGGACGCGTACTCAAACACCCGCCTTGGTCGCTCACACTCACCCCACCGCTCTCCTTTATTTACCTTCCTCCAAGAGGAGGTGCGGTGGATCCCACACACAGCTCATATTCACGCGCCCCTTAAGCGACGCCGAGGTCTCTGCAGGCAAGACGACTGGGAAAGAGGTCTGTTGCTCTGTGCTCAAATGTCCGGGCACAGAGAGAACGCAAACCCGACTCCTCCCAGCAGGAACGGCAGCACAAGGCCTCAGGCCCTCCGCCTACCCAGCCCCTCCACAGCCCCGAGGAAGAGAACGAAAGCGCGCACGCCCCACTCAGCCCATCAGCCGCCACCGACCAACTGAGTCGCCTGCCTGGCTGGAAGCCACCACGGCGACTGAGGGATGGGACCCGCCTCTCTTTAGCGATACTTACCAATCGACGCAGCTGTGGCTTTGATGGACGGCTCCTGACGCTAATCATATTGAGAC
>NW_015164190.1:816695-836928 GCF_001447785.1 Gekko japonicus
CACAGGCCAGCTTTGACTCGCGCACAACAACAGTCTCGACTGAAGCCAACGAAGGGGCGGAGGGACGAGAGGGTAGGTTGCTAGGGGCGCTTCAGACCCATTGGCCAGCCACTGAAGGAGAATAATAAACAGGACATCGGGCCAATGAAAATATCTTGCCAGGGCAAGAGTAAAAAAGAGTGGTATAAGACCCATTTAAAAAATGGTTTCTCCTCCGCGGGAAGGGGGGCGTTGTACAGCTGTCAACGGTTAATTGTAGCCGGGAAGAGTCTTTAATTGCTCGGACACTGGGCAGAAGTGCATCATAAATTCATGTGTGAAGCCCGGAGACAGATAATAGGGCTTCAATGAGTAGAACACGAACACTCATACGACTACTAATTAACAGAGTTATGGTTATATTATCTATATTTCTGCAAGTCTTATTTGACCATAGATGCAACGAACATGAAATTGAGCCAACTTCAGAGGACGGCGGAAGACAGGAAGGCCTGGCGTGATCTGGTCCATGGGGTCGCAAGGAGTCGGACTCGACTGTGCGACTGAACAACAACAAAGTAATGACGTAAAGCTCTTTTAAATAAGTAATGCTTTGAACTAGCTGGCAGGATTCGCCTCTAGTGGTGGAGGCCGTCTGTTTTTATCATCCACCCATTCTCTTCCTCCAAGGAGCTCGGGGAGGTATCCTCTGTTTTGTCCTCCTTTCCAAACCCTTGAGGTTGGTTAAGTTGAGACAAGGTGATTGGCCTAAGGCTCAATTATCATGGTTGTGTCTCATGCCTCCGAGGGCCTAGTATGATATTCTAACGACAGCACCACAATGGCTCTTTTTAATATACTTTGCAACTGGAATTTCATTTATTATGTGGGATTTAGACTTTTTTTTTTTTGCCTTTGGGTACCAGGACTGTTGCACAGTAGTGTAGCAGTTTGTGTCCTGCCTTTTGGTCTGGAACAGACCCACCAGGTGGCTCACAATAAAAAGTTATATCCAATAGCAAACATACAAACACTAAAACCACAATAAAAACACCAATCAAGCAGCATCAAATCAAGTTAAATATTTAAAAGTCAGCAGCTTTAAGCACTTTTTCCAGAAGCCTCAACAAACAAATATGCTCTAATCACATGGCTGAACACCAGCAACAAAGAAGCTTTGGTAATACCCCTCAGGGAATGGCTTCAAAATAACTAGTTCTGCCACTGAAAATGCATCCAGTCATTTGTAGTCAACAGCCTAGCTTCTGATGGCCATGGTGCTAGAAGTGTCTCATAAGAGGATGCATAAAACTGCCTGATACTGAATCAGAGTATTGCTTTATCAAAATCAGTGCTGTCTACTCAGACTAGCAGCAGCTCTCTAGTCTAGGAACTCAGGTCAAGGTCTTTCACATCACCTATGACTTGATCCTTGACTAGAGATGCCAGGGATTTAACCTGGGACCCTCCACATGCCAAGCAGATATTCTACCGCTGAGCCATCTAAACATTGCTCTAAGAAATGGGGGGGGGGACACCGCATATGAGAGAAGACACTTTTTGAGGTCACCATTCAGAGCTCTAAAAGTGAGATGAACTACACCTAGAAACTAACAGTCAACCAATGAAATTCTCCTCATACTGATGTAATAGCACTCCAGTGGCTAGTCCCAATCAGCAACTGAGCTGCCATGTTTTAGACCAATGCAGTTTCCAGGGACACATGGAATGCATGTGAAGTTTGGACATAATCTCTTCACAACCTAATGTTATGCTAATTCTGTTGTTTAACCTAGCTTCTCTTCTGCCATTTTACTTCTTTACCTTGTTGATACTTGAAACAATATGCTCATTACAATGTCAAGACAATGTTTTATAATTATTTGTTTCTCCCCAGTTTAGAATAGGGTTGCGAGTGGTTTCGCTTGTAAAATAATTACTGGCACCACTCCTCCATTTTAAAAAAATTGTCCCTTGCTGCATTTACTTGAGAAGATATTTAGAAAGACTGCTTCATGAAGCCAAATTTCTACATGTCTATTTTGACTTCCCTACTTCTTCACAGGGAAAAAAGTCAGTGTTGCAGCTATACCACTATGACACAAAGACCAGTAGACTTTGTATTGAGTGGGGAGCCACTGGATGCCCTTCAATGATTCACTCAAGCCTAATTTATCCAACCTATTCTAAAACCACCGAGTAAAGATGGGAGCTAAAATGGGGGAGCTGGAATGCTTTGTGTCAGAGGAGGACATGGACATTATGGGCATTTCAGAAACTTGATGGGATAAGGAAAATCAGTGGGATACAGTGATCACTGGATATAAATTATATTGGAAAGACAGGGAGGGAAGGGTCGGAGGCAGAGTGGCTCTGTATGTCAGAGAGGCTATACAGTCCAGTAAGACTGAGAATGTAAGAGAAATAGATTCACTTACAGAAATGCTATGGGTGGAAATAGTGGGCCCAACTTGCTGGTGGCCCCTGGCCCTAAAGCTATCCAGCTGTCCTCGACCAGGGCCACGGCCTTTTTGCTCCTGGTCCCAACCTGGTGGGACTCTCTGCCAAATACCATCAGGGCCCTGTTGGACCTTATGCAGTTCTGCAGGGCCTGTAAGGCAGAGACATTCCGCCAGGCCTTTGGATGAGGACAGCAATGGTTTCTGGCTGTATAAATTTTACTTTATTTTTTATAATTCAAACAAACATACAAAGAACAAACAAACACACAAAACGTACAAATTGGGGGGGGGAGACTCTTTACATCTTTATACTATCTGCTATGTTACTTCTTACACTATCCGTTTATATATTGATTACATGTAAGGTCAACATAATTTGTCTATGAGAAATGCATGTAAATATAAATAAATGTTATGATGTCTCCAAATCCATTAAAAGTTTCTATAGTTCATTCTCCTTCAGTGGGGGAAGGCATCCACACTGGTTAGGCCATGCCTCCTCTCGCTCCGGGCAGGGCTATGCTTTTGAGCATGCCCAGTAGGACAGAGTGTGGGTGTCCCTCCAGTTCGATAGCCCTGCCGCTTCAGGAGGGTCGTCAGAGCCTAGCTCCAGTCTCTACTTCAGTCACAAAATAAATGAATAAATAAATAAAAAGGAGAAGTTAAAGATAGACTCGAAGTCTTCAAAAAGGGCTCTGGTTGCAGGACCCTCAGGGAAAAGCGTCCCTCATCAAGGCAAGCCATGGTCACCTAAGGTCTCAGGCAAAGGGAAAGGGCTGCATGATGCTGTTTCGGTGTCAGGATGAGGTGAAGAGCAGGCAGGTGCCCCAGAGGCCTCGGGGAATCACCTAAGCTTAAGCAGATCAGTGCCACCAACATCCCTATCGGCCCCGGAGGCCTCCGGGCAGCCAGAAAGGGAGGGGGAGGAGAGGCAAGCTGTTAAGAGTGTGGCTGAAGGTTCCATGGCAGCAACTGTCGGTGAGTTTCCTGTGGCCCCACCAAGCACCTTTAATCCTTCCCCACTGGTTCAAGACCCCAGGCTCAGCGGAACAGCCTATTATGGGGTGCCTTTCATCCCAGCCTTTTCCACCATGGCGGGACCTGCTGCCACGACCAGTGCAAGTATGGGGGCCATGCCTTTTCCCCACACTATGTTTGGTCAGTCCCCTTCAGACTGGAAGGCAGCCTGGTTCCCACAGGCTATACCTGCAGAGTCAGAAGTGCAGCAGAGGGGTCAGTTTGGGGGGGGGGAGAGGTCCTTTGGTAAAAAGAAACCAGATAATGATGGGTCTCAGTCTTCACCTCCCCCTAAGAGACAACAGCTAGAAAGCAAGGAGGCTGACTAGTAGATATAATTCAGAGGGGGGAAGGGGCCTCATCCCTCAGTTATGTGACAATCACTGTCTCAGACAGAGAGGAAGGTGAATGGTCTGGGGAGGAATCTGACACAAAAGAAAGCTCTACCAGACTTTTCCAGCCAGAGCACTTTCAGAGACTTCTTAAGAAGGTGGCCTCAACTCTTAACTACAACATAGAGACCTCCAAGACCACTCTTGACCTGGATACCAGAGGCTTCAAGAAGCAAAATAAACAATTAACATGATTTACAGGAATTACAGAGTATTACTCTTGACTTCCATGCGTAGGTCAAAAATTCAGCGACAGATAGTGTTATTGCTGGGCTCTTGTGTGCTAAGAAAAAAATTAAGTCCCTGTTCAGAAAATCTCTCTGCGAAGGGAGAAAAGGGTGAATCAAGATATTGCGCATAACGGAGTATTTAGGGCAGCGGAGAAGGATATGGGTAACAAAGTCAGGTTCCCCAAGGTTACAGTTACAAAGTCTATCCCTGTATGGAACACCCCTGTATCTACCTGAAACCACAACTGAAGGGAAAAGGTTGAATCTTGCAAGCATAAAGACCCTCCTAAAAACTGGGTTTATCAGGTTACCGATATACGGTAGCATGGAGGTATGCGAGGGAAGGAGGGGTAATGAATAGGGAGAACAAACTCCAAGACAACTGGCACTAATGGTCTGCACCTCTATATCCCAAATTCTCCTCCTAACCACCTGTAAAATTGCTGTCTCACCACAGTTGCAGAGGGGTTCCAGGTCGATACCTAGTGTACCCACCTTCTTCACTACGGCCTGTGACCACTCTGATGTGTACGAGTCAGCTAGAAGTTGGGCCATTAGGCTAGCAGAGGGAGATCGAAAATGAAGCCGAAGCCAATATTTAATCGTAATGATCCACGCTCGAGATTCAACCAAGTGAAGACCCAGCTCCTTATAAAGAGCAAGGAGCGACACTGAGTTGGAAACACCAAGAATCCTGCACAGGAAAGTGGAATAAATGCTCTCGACTCTCCTAGTAAAGGACTGGATCCAAATAGGAACCCCGTATAACAGAATCCTTGTAAAGGAAAGGATAACCGCATCGTCCGCATAAAGCAAAATCGGGACTGCAGTCATATTTAATTTAGGCGGGTGACCATTAACCTTATCCAGAGAGGATGATAAATCAGAAATAAAAAGGTTAAAAAGTGAAGGGGCAAGGACACACCCTTGTTTAACCCCTTTGGAGACGCTTATTTCCTTGGTAAGGGAACCTTTCCTGTCAAATCTCACTTGACAGAAATTGGACGTATGCAGCTTCCGGATCAAAAATAGAAGGCGCTTATCAATCCTCAATTTAAGAAGTTTATCCCACAATAAAGATCTATTGACGGAGTCAAAGGCTTTACGGAGGTCCACAAAAGCTGCGTAAAGCTTACCACGCAGATGACGAGAATACTTTTCAGCTAGAAAGGCTAGGGTGGCACAATGGTCAAGAGTAGACTGATTCGCTGTGAAGCCAATTTGTTCTCTCCCAGGGAGATTGGGTAAATATTAAAAATCAGAAATAATGTTTAGTGGGATAGACATAAAAGAACAAAAAGTAGCAGCAAAAATAACAGGTATGAAATTAGGAATTAAGAAGTTGAAATACTTGGGTGTAATGATAACAAAAATATTAAAAAATTGATGGGGATAAATTACAAAATAGCATGGAAAAAGATACAAAAAAATTAAACCAATGGAATAAAAATATCTGAGTATACTGGGGAAGATAAGGGCAGTTAAAATGTTTATAATACCTAAAATGATATATTTGTTTCAGGTACTCCCAGATTGTATATCCAGGAAACAGTTAGTAATATGGGATCAGGAAATTGAAAATTGGGTGTTTGGGAAGAAGAAAGCCAGAGTAGCAAGGAAAGTGATATACTCCCCAAAGGAGGAGTTAGGTTGGGGTATGCCACAATTGGAAAGGTATTATGAAGCTTTTCAAGTAAGAATGATGATGGAAATAGATGGTAAAAGTCTAGAGAAATGGGTGAGATAGGAGGATACTAGAAATGGAGGAGCAGGTAGATTTGGAATATTTACACAGAAGGTAAAAAAATAAATTGAAAATGTGATAGGCCCAAGACAGACAACATAAAGGATTTGGAAAAAGAAACAAGCTGTTTGGATACCAATGCCTTTGAAATGGGCTCTACTTGAATCTTTATGTCAAGAATTAAAAAAAATTGAGACAACTTTTTGGAAGGAGTTAAAGGGGGAAGATTTTTTAGACTGAAAGATCTGTATAATTCTCAAGGGAAATTGATCACAATACAAGAAGTATTGGAGAAAGTGAAAGGACAATATTGGTTAAGGATTATGGGATTATATAAAGCTTTGAGACAAAAGACATTATCTGAAGCAGTAAATAAGGAGGATAACCCCTTTGAAAACCTTTATAGGTCTAAAAATGATAAGGAAAAAAGGAAAGTGTATAGGCTATTGAAACAAGATAAGGACTTTATGATTAGGACAATGCAATCTAAATGGGAGAAGGAGATGAACCTATCAGTTCAGGAAGTAAATAGACTAATGAAGGCAATACTTGAAATAAAAATGGAGAAATTTAAAGAACTGGAAATGAAATTAATCTTGAAATGGTATAGGAGGACACCTGCTCAATTATCGTATATGACCAAGGGAATGAAATCAGAGTGTTGGCATTGTAAAAGGGGAAGGGGATATTATGCACATCTTTCGTGGGAATGTCCTAAGGTAATGGAATTTTGGAATTTTATCCTGGGAAAGGTGAATAATTTATGTAGTGTTAATATTGAGTTGAATGAGAAAGTGTTATTTATGGGACTCCTGGGAAATAATAAAGTAGAAAAATCCAAGGATTTATTTAAAGCCACGATTCTAGCTGCTCATGCAGTAATAGCATATCGATGGAAAGATGATTTAAAATGGACTTTGGAAAGCTGAATTAATTTTCTGCCCCTGTCTTCACTGTGGAAGATGGGAGGTGCTTGCCCACTTAAGAACCACCTATTTCAGGAGGGGTATTGAAAGACCTGAGTCAGAGTGAGGTGACAAGAGAGGAGGTCCTATGATTGATGGACAAATTAAAAAAGACAAATCACCAGGCCCAGATGGCATACATCCAAGAGTTCTGAAAGAACTCAGATGTGGAGTTGTGGATTCCATGACAAAAATATGCTATTTATTATTAAAATCTGCCTCCATTCCTGAGGACTAGAAGGTAGCTAATGTCAGAAGGTTCCAGAAGAGATCCAGGAAATTACAGGCCAGTCAGTCAGTCTAATGTTGATACCAGGTAAATTGGTGGAATCTGTTATTAAAGATAAAACTGTTAGGTACATTGATGAACAAAAGCTGTTGAGGAAGAATCAGCATGGATTCTAAAAGGTCTCAGTAACCTTTTAGAGTTAATTGAGGGGGTGAACACACATGTGGACAAAGGTGACCCAACAGATGTTGTTTACCTAGACATCCAGAAAGCTTTTGATCGTTCCTCATCAAAGGCTCCTAAGTAAACTCAGTAGTCATGAGATAAGAGGACAAGTCCTCTTGTGGATTAAAGGTTAAGGTAAAGGTTCCCTTGCTCGAAAGCCAGTCGAATCCGACTCTAGGGTTGCGGTACTCATCTCCATTTCAAAGCCGAAGAGCCAGCGCTGTCTGAAGATGTTTCCGTGGTCATGTGGCCGGCATGACTAAACACCAAGGTGCACGGAACGCTGTTACCTTCCCACTGAAGTGGTACCTATTTATCTACTTGCAATTTCTTGCTTTCAAACTGCTAGGTTGGCAGGATCTTGTGGATTAAAAACTGGTTAATTAACACGAAACAGAGAGTATAAATGGGCAGTTTTCACAGTGGAGGGTGATAAGCAGTGGGGTACCGCAGGGCTCGGTACTGGGTCTGGTGCTTTTCACCATGTTCATTAATGATTTGGACTTGGGAGTAAGCAGTGAAGTTGCTAAATTTGTGGATGACACAAAGTTGTTCAGGGTGGTGAGAACCAGGGAGGATTGTGAGATCCAGAAGGGTCTGTTGAGGCTTTACTCACGGGTGTCAACATGGCAAATGAGGTTCAGCATGGGCAAGTTCAGAGTAATGCACATTGGAGCCAAAAATCCTAACTATAAATACATGTTGTTGGGATCCAAACTGGCGGACACTGACCAGGAGAGAGATCTTGGAGTCATGGTAGATAACTCACTGAAAATGTTGACTCAGTGTGTGACGGCAAAAAAAAAAAAAAAGGCAAATACTATGCTGGGGATTATTAGGAAGGGAAATGAGGGAAATGAAAACAAGTCAGCCAGTATCATAATGCCCCTGTATAAATTGATGGTGCGGCCTCATTTGGAATATTGTGTAGAGTCCTGGTCACCGCACCTCAAAGAAGTTATAGCATTGGGAAAAGTGCAGTAAAGGACAATTAAAAATGATTAAGGGGATGGAACACTTTTGCAATGAAGAAAGGTTTAAGAGGTTAGGGCTCTTTAGCTTGGAGAAACAACAACTGAGGGGTGACATGACAGAGGTTTACAAAATGATGCAGGGGATACAGAAGGTAAAGAAAGAAGTACTTTCTCCCTTTCTCACAATACAAGAACTCGTGGGCACTCAATGAAATTAATGAGCAGAGTTTAGAACAGATAAAAGAAAGTACTTCTTCACCCAAAGTGTAATTAACACATGGAATTCACTTCCACAGGAGGTGGCAGCGGCTACAAGAATAGACAGCTCCAAGAGGGGATTAGATAAACATATGGAGCAGAGGTCCATCAATGGCTATTGGCTATAAGGCATAGATGGAATACTGTGTCTGGGGCAGTGATGCTCTGTATTCCTCATGCTTGGGGCACCACAGTGGGAGGGCTTCTGGAGTTCTGGCCCTGCTGATAGACCTCCTGATGGCACCTGTGTTGTTGCTGTCATTTTGGTCACTGTGTGACACTAAGTATTAGTCTGGATGGGCCATTGCCCTGATCCAACATGGCTTCTCTTATGTGGTTATGTTCTTATCTCACAAAGCAATACTGAAGATTAATAAAAGTAAGAATTGCAAAGAAGAAGAAAAGGAGAAGAAGAGATTGGATTAATACCCCACCCTTCACTACCCGAAGGAGTCTCAGAGTGGTTTACAACCTCCTCCCCACCACAGACACCCTGTGAGGTAGGTGGGGCTGAGAGAGCTCTCTCAAAAACTGCCCTTGAGAGAACAGCTCTGAGAGAACTTGTAACTGACCCAAGGTCACACCAGCAGCTGCATGTAGAGGAGTGGGGAATCAAACCCGATTCTCCCATATTAGAGTCCACACTCCTAACCACTACACCAAACTGGCTCTCACTTTGCACACTGGGAAGGGTTATCAAATCCCCCCTCTGCCATGGAAGCTTGCTGGAAGGCTTTGGGTATGTGCCTCTGAACACACCCTCAGCCTAAGTGACCTCATAGGGTTGTTGTGAGAATAAAATGCAGGAGAGGTGAACTATGTAAACTGCTTTGAGTCCCCACTGGGGAGAAAGGTGTGGTGTCAATGAAGTAAATAAATAAATAGAAACATACATTACTATACCATCCAGTCGGTACCATTCTCACAATATTAATAGAGTTCAACCCCAGTAATTCACTAGCAACATGGCATATGCTTTCTTCACCAAGCAGATATGTACTCCTGTTACCCAGAGGTGCTGCCTTACTCCAGGGTAGCCCCAACATCAGGGGCATCCCACTTCTAACCTGAACCAGAGACCCTCAAACTTAGGCCAAGGAAGGCACTCTTGGGCTGAAACACAGACTAGCAAAAAGTTCACCATCCATCCAGCAAGGTATGCATATGAAACAATGCCAAGTTCCACCAGGTACAGTCTGCATTTCTAAAGCTATTCAGTGGCCACCTGGCGAATAGCCCTTCTGTCTCCAGAACTTCACCTAGCCTTTTTCTTGTGTGATACCTATGTCTATGTGGAAATCCTTTGCCTCCACAACTGTCCTTCCTGCTCCATCCCTCAGGATACAGAGATAACCAATAAAACATTCAAATGTTTAGCAATCCATCTTGGCATCTATCAGGGACCCATCTCCCACCTTTTATCTAAATCTGGGAACCTATTCAACCTGCCTTGGCAGCACCATCAGTGGTCATCACACCCATTCAACTAGCTCCAGTAGAGCCATCTAGCACCTGGGTAATCTCATAAATGCTATTGTGAATCCAGACTGCCCCTCTGAAACCTCATTGGTTAAACCTAGGTTTTGCTCCCCCTGGCGTCACACTCCCTGGGACTCCTTATTGGTCCAGGTAATCTTTTGTCTTCACCTGAGACAAGCTCCTCAAGGCCTCCCATTGGTCTGCATTGTTTTCCCCATGTCTATATCCTCCAGAGCACATGGCCTCAAACTGTGTGTCTGCCCCAGGATGCTAACTGGCAGATCACCCCCAAACTCTGTTTGGGCCATAATCCTTTCTCCATGGACATCTACACATCTGGAAAGGTAGCTATAATCCCATCAATACTTTGCCCTCATTTGTCTCTGATCTCTTAAGATCACGTCAACCCTTTTTTTTCTTAGCTCTCGTGTGTGTGTGATACTTTTATTAAATTAAACTGAATGTATTAGGGATATTTTCTTAATAAATTTCCAAAAGATATTTCCTGTCTGTTATCTGTGCCGCTCCAAGAGAGTTCTGCCTCTGGTACACTTGAAGAACAATCCCTAGCTTGCGCACCGATTAAGAAACAGTCTCTTAGCTAAATTTCCCCATCATAATTCAAACAGAGACCTGGTGTTGCAGCTAACACTCCCACATCTTCCTCAGTTAAAAAAGATCTTCCTCTTCTTCTTTCCTATATCACCTGTTCTAAACAGAAGAAAGTCCCATTTTATTGAATGGAGCTTACTCCCAGGAAAATGTTAATAGGATTGTAGCCTAGTATTGTAAACTATTTATAAACATCATTTAACAGAGAATAGTTATCCTAACATACTAACACCTGTAACATAGCACATACTATAACACCCTACAGCACCTCAGGTCATTAACTAATGTTTATGCGTGGAGTGGATATTCCAATTTGTCCTGGTAAATGAGCAAAAACAAATCAGGGAGGGAATTATTGATTTTGTTCCTTCAGACTACCATCAGAACTACTACATTCTTACATACTTTATGTGGATCTTTAGCAGCATTTAAATTGCTAGAGTCTTCAGTTGTCATTTGAGTTAAGTTCATAGATACATTCACGTTCCCTCATAGTTTACTGCACTAGAAGATTAAAGTATGGTGACATCTAGTGTTCAAATGAGGGAAGCAAAGCCATTACAAGTATTTGATTTTTAAATCAAAATCTTTGTTTTGAAGCAGTTTCACTACTGGCCACATATACAGTATTTTAGATTGAAGAAATCCAAGATCAGCTGAAGAAAAGAACAAAAACAAAATTGGAAGGGGCTATGGAATCAAATATATCATAAGACTAGGTACAAAATAATTCATACCCAGTAAGTCTCCAGCTCTCAGACCATATACTATGGGAATATGTATTTATTTTTTAATTTAAACGGATACTCTCCATTTACTTCCCACAATCAGAAAATATACCTTTACACATTTATCTGCTATTTTGACATATTTATTGCTTTACAACTGTTGCCCGTATAACCTTAGCTTGTTATTTAGTTTTGTCTTTGCACATCTTCATCATGTTACATGTTAATTTACTGTTCAGCCCATCACTAAATTTGAACCTTACCTTTCATTCCAATGTATTTGAAAAAGTGTGCATGCACACAAAATTTCATACCTTGAATAAAATTTTGTTGGTCTTAAAGGTGCCACTGGACTCTACATTTGTTAAAAACCAGCAGTACAATACTTAATACATATATCAACAACTAAAACAATCGATTCCAAAATGGCAGAAAAATTTCAGCATTCACAAGCCTCCTGGGGGGGTTGCGGAAAATGGTGTGAGGTTGCCAGATTATGTGTTGTCCTGTCGCTGTCCTCAACCAAATGTCTGGTGGAACATCTCTGCCTTACATGCTCTGTGGAAAGGTAACAAATCCCGCAGGGCACGGATGTTCTCCGGCAGAGAGTTCCACCAGGCAGAGGCCAGGGCCAAAAAAGCACTGGCCCTAGTTGAGGACAGCCGGATCGCTCTCAGGCTGTGGACCACCAGGAGGTTCTTACTTCCCAAGCATAGCACTCTTCTGGGGGCATACTGAGAGAGACGGTCCCAAAGGCATGTGGGTCCCAGTTCATTAAGGGCCTTAAAGGTCAAAGCAAGCACCTTGAACCTGACCTAGTGCTCTACTGGAAGCCAGTGCAGCTCGCACAGCACAGGTTGAATATGTGCTGTCTGAGGGGTCCCCATAAGGACCTGCGGAGATGCATTCTGGATCAGTTGGAGCTTCTGGGTCAGTCTCAAGGGTAGGCCAGCATAGAGCTAGTTACAGTAGTATATCCTGGAGGTGTCTGTTGCATGGATTACCGTGCCTAGGTCAGGGTGAGACAGGTAGGGAGCCAGTTGCCTAACCTGGCATAGTTGGAGAAATGCCAGCCTGACAACCTTCATGACCTGGGCCTCCATTGACAAGGTGGTATCCAGTCACGCCCAGACTCCTGACAGTCAACGCTGGCAAAAGGGACACTCTGTCAAGATTTGGGAGTTGGCAACCTGAACGCCACAGAACCTCCATCATACCTGGATTCAGTTTCAGTCGACTTTGCTTTAACCACCCAACCACAGCCTCCAACCCCTCAGCTAACTTCACGGGAAAGGCATCCGGCTGGCCACCCATCAACAGAAATAGCTGGGTGTCATCAGTGTACTGATGGCACCCAGCCTAAAACTCCGCACCAGTTTGGGTGAGGGGGCGCTTATATATGTTAAACAACATCAGGGAGAGAAGTACCCCCTGAGGGACCCCACATACCAGTGGGTGCCTCAGGGACACTGTGCCTCTCAGCACCACCCTCTGTCCTCGACCATGGAAGAATGAGGTAAACCATTGCAAGGCTACCCCACGAACTCCAGCATTAGTGAGGTGGTGGGTCAGTAGATCGTAGTCAACTGTACTGAATGCTGCTTTAAGGTCAAGTAATATCAGCACCGACCTGCCTTGATCCAACTACCTGTGGAGATTCTCAGTGAGGGTGACCAGCGCCATCTCCATCCTGGGGCTCAGGCGGAAGCCAAATTGGAATGAATCCAACACCGATGTATCATCCAGGAATTTCTGGAGCTGTTCTGCCACAGCTCTCTCAATTGCCTTACCCAGAAACAGAAGATTTGAGACTGGGCAGTAACTAGCCAGAACCATAGGATCTAAAGTTGGTCTTTTTAAGAGCGGGACATCCAACACCTCCTTCAGTCCCACTGGAAAGACCCCCGAACCCAGGGACAGGTTGATAATATCTTCCAGGGAACCTCATAGCCTCTAACTGTTGGCTTTCACTAGCCATGAGGGGCACTGGTCTAAGAGACAGGTGGTTGGCCTAACAGCACCCAGAATCCTGTTGATATCAGCTTGGGAGAGCAGGCTGAAGGTGTCTAAAACCAAATCCAAAGATGACCAAGGGGCCTCAAGTTCACATATTGTATCAACATTGGCTGGAAGGTCATGGTGGAATGACAAGACTGTATCTGCTGCCAATCTCGCTCCAGTCGTCTGAGTTCCTGTTTCGTCCCCCAAAGTTCCGTAGTATACCAGGGGGATGTTTTCTGCAGGGGACAGAGAGGATTTTGTCGATGGCTTCAGAGAGACACGAGTTCCAATCCTCTATCAGCTCATCTAAGGAATTGCTGGAGGGGATTGGTTCCCACAGAGCATTCTGGAACCCAATTTGGTCTATTAGTCTCCACGGGTGAGTATAAATCCACTTGCCACCTAGACAGGAGGGAGCAGGGCCACTCAGCTTGACCTTCAGGGCACAATGACCTTCACTGCACCCAGCTTGACCTTCAGGGCACAATGATCTGACCATGGCACCAACATCTTGGCCATCAGATCCATATCTACCCCCAGGGGTCATTTCCTGCAGGAGCGCACAGGAGCGGAGCTCCGGCAGTGAAGAGCCCAGGGGGCGGGCACATGCAACTAGCCCCACCCCCTGCTCCCAGCAGCCCTCAGTCAGAGCAAGAAGCAGCCAGGTAAGTTGCAGAGCCCCCACCCCCGGCCTTCCGGTCCAAAATGGTCCAGTGGCAACTTTAAGACCAAGTTTTATTCAGGTACAAGCTCTCCCTCCTCTGCAAGGACAGATATGCATGTCCCCCCCCCAATAGCTAGCAATCCAAAACAGTCCAGTGGAGCCTGAGTGGTGGGTGTTGCCTTCTGACACACTTCTGGTGATGTCAGGGGGTGTGGCATATGTAAATGAGTTATGCTAATGAGTTATGCTAATGAGCTCCTGCACCTCTTTTTCTACGAAATGACCCCTGTCTACCTCCATATCAAATATTAAATCCAGCATGTGGCCTGCTTGGTGTGTGGGCCTTGATACAATCTGGGTAAACCCTAGTGCTGCATGGATGACATTAGGTCCACAGCCTGCTGCGAGGAGGTGACATCAACATTTATGTCCCCAAGGATTACAAGCCTGGGGAATTTCAAGGCCCAGCCAGCATAGCTGATTCCAAAAAAGGAGTAACAACTCCTAAAACTCTTAAAGTCCGAGATTTGATAAAGCAATGCACAGGAAATAATTATTGTAATTAATCTGAAAATCTATTTGTGTTTTAAGATACTATGATGTACCCAATAAGGCTAAATGGGCTTGACTTAGCTTTAGTGATATAAGAGGTACTAGTTTTTTACCCCACATCTTCGGCGGGAAGTCTCGAGTGAGCCACGGGAGCTCTACGCTTCCCAGATGTGGCAGTGTGATCACGCTCGGAAAATCCGCCTATCTTCCGTCTCTGTAGCGTGGCTAATGCTCCATGTGACCGCAGCCGTAATAAATCTGGTCTTGCCTACAATTCACCAAAAAAGGATGATTGCTTTTGCTGTTGTTTTATTAGGGATTGCTGCAGCTCTTTTGGCAGCAGGAAGCACTACTCATTCAGTATTCAAATTAGTGTTAAAGATTGTGAATGCACAGATCTGGGGCAGGACCCTAGTATCTGTATAAGCCATCATGATTGTAAAAGAAACAGTAGCAGCTTTCCTCCCTTTTTTCCAGACAAGTTGTTCTTGGCACAGCCTATGCCTCTCAATATTAATCTCTATAGCCACGTGTCTAATTTTGTAATTTTATATTTGCACACAGTATATATGTGTGTGTACCAAAATTGGATACACTTCTTATATCTGATGAAAGAGGCTCTAGTTCACAAAACTTCATGTCACAATGAATCTTTAGTAAGTAAATCTGTAAGAAATCTATTTCAGTTTACCCTTGAATTGTAATTTATCCAAGCACAAAAGCAGGGGCAAATTGATTATTTAGTGGTGCTGAATGAGAAGTACTGGGATAATTGGGATTGATTTTGCTGAGATATTTTCTAAAATATTATGTCATTTTTCATAAAACATGAAGCTTAATTACTACAGTCTTAAAGCGGCATTTATAAAAGGATTACCAATACAATAACAACTACCCACTGCTTGAATAGTGTTTAAAACATAATTAAATCAATTCAGAAACTCCAGTTTGTGCAGAATGCTGCGGTTCTGCTATTATTGGAAGCTAGACATCGCATGCTTATTACTCCCATTCTACAGTCTCTTCACTGGCCTCCCATCAGTTACCAGGCTCAATTTAAGCTATCAACCATCACATACAAAGAACTTCATAGCGCTGCCACACATATCTGCAACACCACCTCTCCCCCTATGCACCACCATAAAAGCTTTGCTCATTTGATCAGGGTCTTCTGCAGGTGCCAGTGTACAAATGAGCAAAATCAATATCAGCTTGTACATGTGCTTTCTCTGTTGTGACCCTCACCTTGTGGAATGGCCTGCCTCCTAGGATTACAGTGGATCTCCAGGTGACAGAGATCAGATCAGGTCACCTGGAGAAAATGGCTGCGTTTGAAGGTGGGCTCTATGGCATTACACCCCATTGAAGTCCCTCCCCTCCCTAGGGTTACCAGGAGCAATCATCGTGCCAGTGGGGGGATTTAGGGGCAGTCTGGGAGTGGGCAGCGACGTCCCCAATACAATGAAATCATGCAGAAGTGACATCGTGTCGGTGATGTCAGGGGTGATACTGTGCTTTTTGGGCAGACTCTATGGTTAAGATTGGGCTCAAATCACAGAGTTTTGCCCAAAAAGCAGAGTGTCGCCATGTGACATTGCTGATGTGATGATGTCACTTTCACGTGACGTCATTGCATCAGGGACTTTGCCATGTGATGTTGCTGTTTGGGGGTGGGGCTTCCCCTGCCGGCCAGCTGGCCGCGGTAGGCTGAAGCCCCCAAAATTGGGGGATCCCCTGCCTGGACTGGGGGTCTGGGATTCCTCCCCCAACCTCCCCCTCCTCAAGCTCCAATGTTAGAATCTCCAGCTATTTCCCAATCCAGAGATGGCAACCCTAACTGAGGACTTCAGGAAGGCTCCCATTCTCTTGGCTTTCCACAAAATATCCAAAACAGAATTATTCAAGAGGGCTTTTCAATGCAAGCAATAGAGTGATCCACAAAGTTACTTGGATAAATTATTAGGGACTGTGGTCTATATTACTGTGTTTAGCTTACTGAAAGTAGGATCCTACTATGTCGTTCTTGCATCATTTAATGTGTCATGTTAATACTTATGCTTTGCTTCAGTTCTGTTTTTAGATTTCTGATTGGTTCCGCAACCTTAATCCTATTGTATTGTTTACTGATTGTCTTATCCTGTCGATCATATTGACCCGCTCTGTGTAATCTGCCTTGAGTCTAAGTGAGAAAGGTGGACCATAAATAATGTAAATAAATAAATATAATTAACAGGGTTGCCATTCCCCTGGTGGGGCCAGGGGATCCCCTGATTTCGGGGCCCCAATCCACTGTGGCCCAGGTAGCCGGCAGGGGAAGCCCCACCCCTGAGAAGTCCTCTCCTGGGGCCACCGGCATGATGATGTCACTAGGTAGTGACATCATCATATTTCCAATGTCAGGGTGGTGCTCCAAGTTTTGGGCGAAACTCTATGGTTTTAAGGCCAGAAGAACTCCAGGAAGGATCAGGAATCTCCCCACCAGCAGCCAGGTAGGACCTGGCAACCCTATTAATTAAAGAGTCAGAAAGAAGAGAAAGGGAAAGAAAGAGTTCTAAGTTCTGTTCCATATATATAACCACTAAGGCAAATTAACATTCTATTACCATGCATGTAAAAGGAAGGGAGGAAGCATTCTTTTACTAACTCCCCCTTCTGTTATAATATTAATAAAGATTTGCTGTTATAATACTATGAAATATGTTCTAAGTTGCCAACCAACCAGGATAGGAATAAGGAGAAGTTGAAACCAAGACTGAAAAATAAGGGGGGGGGGGGAATTAGAAGAAGTAAGTGAGAAATTAAGGCAGATCATTCAAGGAAGAGAGCAAAATGAAGGAGGGGGAAAGTGTGGAAAAGAGGAAATTGAGCAGAAGAGGAAAGGTTGTTTTATTTTGCTACAACACACTAATAGGGTTGTGTCTTAGCAAGATCTGGCTATGCAGGCAAAAATTATGGAGCTGGGTGGAAGGAAACAAAGAGGGAACCCTGGACTGCTACAGATATTAACCTTGTTAGGAGGCTGCATCCTGGCGATGACTAGCAGCCATAATCTGTGCTGCTCGTCTTCCATTGCTCTGGTGCTGGCTTGGTTGATGCGTTTAGCGAGATCACATAAACAAAGGTTCCCCTCGACCTGGTAGTAAACTTTGCAGAAAGGCAGAGCAAGCAGACAGTCAGAGCAACTGTTGTTTACTATGCTCTGTTTTCCCTGAGCCCCTAGTGGCTGATGTGCAAAACTGCATTAGGTAAAGGTAAAGGTTTCCCTTGCTCGAAAGCCAGTCGAATCCGAGTCTAGGGATGCGGTGCTCATCTCCGTTTCCAAGCCGAAGAGCCAGTGCTGTCCGAAGACATTTCTGTGGTCATGTGGCCAGCATGACTAGATGCCGAGGCGCATGGAACGCTGTTACCTTCCCACTGAAGCGGTACTTACTTATCTACTTGCAATGTCTTCTTTCCAAACTGCTAGGTTGGCAGGAGCTGGGACCAGAGACGGGAGCTCATGCCGTCATGCGGCACTCGGGTCTCAAACTGCTGAACTACTGACCTACAGAGGAAACGCCATATGTAAGAATGCAACCACAGACATAAAGACCCTTTCTCTGGTAGCCACCCACCTATCTCCTGAAGGTGGTGATGCTGACAGGTTAGTACAGGAGTCAGTGTTGTTAAGATACCCTGATGGCACCTTAGTGTCTTTAGGCACAGTAATCTAATTTCCATAATATTTTCCCACTGCAGATTTTTATTCTTTTGAGGCATCATAAACATGTTTTGGTAGCACTGCCTGTGTTTAGTCAAATTGATCAGTATTCAATTCCTTGGGGTGACAGGGGGCTTCTGGTGTCTAGTATAATTTGTTTCAAGAAATAATTATAAATGGGAAGTTCTATTGATCAGTCTGAAAAAAAAACATATATAGAATTCTGTATAGGCTTATCTATGACATTCTGCTTCTATGATATAACCCTGTCTGAATGGCATACATTTGAATACTCCCTACCCCTTCCCTAAATAGTAACAGTCCTGAAAGAACTCTGCCTTATGCTGTTTCTGCATGTTTGAACTGGCTCTCAGCTACATGCTAAGGATTGTGTCAAACATTCTTAATTAAAAATCCCCTGCATTAAAGTATGGAGAATAAATATGTGCAAGTTCCTTTGCCTGATACTTTAATGCAGGGGATTTTTAATTAAGAATGTGGCATACAGGTCTGATGCCTCATACAGCTTTCCATTGCTTCCTGAACAGCTAAAAAGTAGCACTGGGAGGAAAAGATCAAAGGTAATAAATACTTCACAAGGGTCATTGTGTTTTCTTATTTATCTTTCTCATGCACTTAGGAAGCCCAAGCAAGACAGGCATCCTGAAAACCCCACTCCAGGAAGTTCTGCTCATTTGCTGTGCATCCTGTTATCCTTTCCCCTTCACCACTGGCCCTTCATCTAATTAAACTGCTTTACACATACTGGCAGATAATGAGTATGTAGCATAAAATACATCACTTTTTCAGATACCATTCAGAATGTAGCTTTTCCCCACAAAGATGTATACCAGCCGGCCTCGGTTCCTGCCGGAGCACACTGGAGCACCGCTCCGCCAGTCAGGAGCCCAGGGGGCGGGCACATAAGCCCCGCCCCCTGCTTCCACCACCCATCAGTTGGGACACAGTGGGGGGGGCGAAACATTCCCCGCCTCCCTGAGCCTCGGGGTGGTGGCCTTGGACTCGTAGGGGCAAATTCCACCTCTCGGCGAGAGGTCATTCTGGCTCCTCCAGCTCTCCTTCGGGGCTCCTTTAAAAATTATGGCCGCCGCCACTGTTCTCGGCGGCAGCTGCGATGCCCGCGGGGGGCGGGGGTGAGGCAAAATGTTCTCCTGCCTCCCTGAGCCCCGGGGTGGTGGCCTTGGACTCGTAGGGGCAAATTCCACCTCTCACGTATGATGCCGCTCGGACATCACACGCGAGAGGTCATTCTGGCTCCCCCAGCTCTCGGGAGGGGCTCTTTAAAAAGTTATGGCCACCGTTGCTATTCGCGATGGCAGCTGCGATGCCTGCACAGGTGGGGAACGGGGCGAAATGTTCCCTTGCCTCCCTGAGCCCCAGGGTGGTGGCCTTGGACTCGTAGGGGCAAATTCCATCTCTCGCGTGTGATGTCCGAGTGGCGTTGCCTCCCTGAGACCTTTTGACATCACACGCGAGAGGTCATTCTGGCTCCCCCATCTCTCAGGAGGGGCTCTTTAAAAAGTTATGGCCGCCGTCGCTGTTCTCCGCGGCAGCTGCGATGCCCACGCGGGGGAGAGGGGCGGACGAAATGTTCCCTTGCCTCGCTGAACCCTGGGGGGGGTGGCCTTGGACTTGTAGGGGAAAATTCCACCTCTCACGCCGCTCGGACATCACATGCGAGAGGTCATTCTGGCTCCCCCAGCTCTCGGAAGGGGCTCTTTAAAAAGTTATGGCCGCAGTCGCTGTTCTTGGCGGCAGCTGCGATGCCCGCGCAGGGGGGGCGGGGTGGGGTGAAACATTCCCTTGCCTCCCTGAGGCCGGGGTGGTGGCCTTGGACTCGTAGGGGCAAATTCCACCTCTCATGTGTGATGTCCGAGCAGCGTTGCTTCCCTGAGACCCTCGGACATCACACGCGAGATGTCATTCTGGCTCTCCCAGCTCTCAGGAGGGGCTCTTTAAAAAGTTATGGCCGGCAGCTGCGACGCCTGCGCGCGGGGGGGG
>NW_015164190.1:838548-838708 GCF_001447785.1 Gekko japonicus
ATTTATTTATTTTTATTTATTCTTTAGATTTGTATCCTGCCATCCCCGGAGGCTCAGGGTGGCTAACAAGGGCATAAAGTGCCTGATAACAACAATAAGAACAGTATAAAAATACAATACAATATACAACATAATACAGTTAATAAAATATCGGTGCTCT
>NW_015164190.1:838800-874131 GCF_001447785.1 Gekko japonicus
TGGTATGGCCTGATATTATGTTCTTATTCCAGTGTGGGGTGTGTGTGGGGCAATGGAAGCTGAGTGATAGGGTCTCTCCAAGTGATTGCCAGAAGTGAGATGCGTCCTGGTCTTGTGTCTTAAAGATAATCTCACAAATAGTCCTTTGCATTTATATCATGCTTTCAACTTTAAAAGGATCATAATGCTGATTGTGTGAACTTAGGCAAATCACAAGAGGTAAAGCAGGAAGGGTTGCATCAGTGCTTAGTTCTTGTGGCCCTTTCTTACACGCCCAGGGAAATGCTGATCGCCACTTTGGGGCCAGGAAGCAATTTTTCTCCAGGCCAGTTTGGCCCCCAGTGATCCTGGAGGTTTTTTTTTTTTATCATATTCTGGGCGTGGAACAGGGGTCACTGGGGTGTGTGGGGGGTATTGGTGAATTTCCTGCATTGTGCAGGGGGTTGGACTAGATGACCCTGGAGGTCCCTTCCCACTCTATGAGTCTATGATTCTACAATTCACCCAGGCTGGCTGTGGGTACGCCAGCACCTCTGTCGGGCAGAAGCGCCTGAGATCCTCCCGCTCCCCTTTTCCTTTGCCCGACTTGGAGGCGAAGGGAAGGGAGAGGGGGGAAAGAATGGATCCCAGTTGCTTCTGCCTGTCAGAGGGGCTGGTGCACATTTCCGGTGATGTCAGGGGGTGTGGCATATGCTAATAAGTTATGCTAATGAGCTTCTGCAGCTCTTTTTCTATGAAATGACCCCGGTATACCAGTAAACCAGTGAAGGAAGAGTGGTCAATGGTAATCTGAAATTACTTGCCCCCACTTCATCAGTATTCAATTGTTGCCATACTTTTAGTTCACACGGAATCTTTTATTTGAATGTACTATTGTTTTTATACTGTGTGAATACCAGAGTATAGTGTGAAATTTTTCTCTCCCAATACATATTAAACCATAAAGCAACGTTAAGGAAAGGCCTCAGCCTCTATGCCCTGTTGTTAGACCTCCAGAGCAATTGGCTGGCTGCTGTGTGGGATAGGGCACTGGACTAGATAGACCACTAGTCTGATCCAGCAGGGCTCTTCTAATGTTCCTGTGTTCTTAATATAAAAATCTTATAACAAGAACAGTTGTTTCCATGTCACACTTCTTCTAAAGTCATTCCCTATATTACATTTTATAAAGTGATCACTCTCTGAATGTGTAACATCTTCTCTGCTTTCTCACTGAAAGTGTATTGCAGGGCATGAAAAGATGAGCAAAGAATATTTTGCTGCAGAAGAGATGTATGGTGCATCTTTTCTACTTGTCCTGCGGGGTGTGTGTGTGTGTGTTGTCTGATATCAAGTATGCAGCTAAAAAAAATCCTAGACTATGTATCATTGGTTAACCAAACCTACTATAGCAAGAGGAAACTGCTGTCTCTGAAACTATTTCCGACATATAACGATCACAGTATCTTAGAGATAACCACATTCTCTAGAACTTGCTGTCAAGCACCAAATGGATAGGTTATGCAGATTCATAGTTGTCATTTTTTTCCTGGCAGGATAATTGTGCCTTTAAACAGCTGTGCCACTAATAGAAATCCACCAAATTAAGCTTCTACTGGCATGAACTTTTACTGAACTCCTGCTAATCACATGGTTATTAAGAATATAGGCTTCCTGTCAGAAGAAATGTTGTCACTTTAGTGCATAACCATACTTAGTATGCCTTTCACTGGAAAATATGCATTTGGATTACTGGAACAAAGCTATTGATACCTCAGGCTACTTTACAATTATTAGCATCACAGTCAGCTCAAAGTATCCTGGTATGTGTTGGCTGCCGTCTCTACTGATGAAAATATTATTTGATTACAATTTGTGTTTAATGTTAGCCAAGTTTCTTATGATTCAAACCTCAACACAAGATGCATTTTTAAGATATGGGGAAACATGATAACTACTCATTAATTTTTTTATAACTTTACTTTTATAAATTATCAAAATATTACATCTCATTTATTCAATTAACCATTTCAACCATAAACAATATAACTTTTAACAACTTAATAAAATACAAAATTAACATACTTTGCAGGTAAGGCACTACCTGTAACATTTGTTTTATTAATATAATAAAAAAATCCAGGGGTCTTGTTGTAGAAAAAGAGCTGCCGGAGCTCATTAGCATAACTCATTAGCATAACTTATTTGCATATGCCACGCCCCCTGACATCACCGGAAGTGACAGAAGGCCACACACCCTGACATCACCGGAAGTGTGTCAGAAGGCCCGGCTACTTACCCTCCTGCTTCATCCTCATTCCCAAACGGAATGAGGATCGAAGCAGAGGGCGGGGTAAAGAAGGGGGCGGGGCTTCACCACGTGACCGCCCCCGCCCCCTAGAGGTTCTCTTCCGGAGCTCCGTACCTGAGAGCTCCCCCCCGACTAGAGCCCTGAAAAAATCTAAACCATTTTTTTTGTAAAATTTTCTGTAAATTTTATATTCTCCTTTTCTCTTATCTGTGTTGCTATTTTATCCATATCAATTTTATCCCATACCTTCAAAAACCACTGTCTAATAGTTGGTATTTTATTTGTTTTCTACACTTGTGCCAAAATTGTTTTTGCTGCTATCAACAATAAATCAATAAGTTCCTTTATAGTAGATGTAAATTGACCCTTATTCAAACCATTAAAAAGAATGCCCAAAGGGGTTTTAGGAATTTGAATACCCAGAATGTCTTCTATCTTCGAAATTATTTTTGACCAGTATTCCTGTATTCTTGGACATGACCACCAACAATGAAAGATTGATCCAATTTGCCCACAACTCTTCCAACACATAGGGTCCTTCAATATTTTTGAATGCAACAATTTAAGAGGAGTCATATACCATCTTGAAAAAATCTTATAATTTTGATAACGTAAATTTAAAGCTCCAGTAGTATATAAACCCGAATTCCATTTTTTATTCCATTGTTCCAAAGAAAGATCCATCTCAAGGTCTTTATGCCAGGCAAGTTGTTGTGCTGAGATCTTAGACCATTGTAAAAATGCCAAAGACTTATATAAAATAGATATAATTCCCTTTTGTTCCATCAATTTTTTATGAATTATAGTCTCAAAAGCCGTCAATGGGCGATTTGAATTCTCTATTATGCCATCTGCGGCGATCATATGAGATAGTTGTTGCTCTTGAAACCATGGGATTTCTACATTGTATTTTTCTACCATATGTTCCCTAGTCCATTTTTTCCCTTGAAAACATAAATCTCTAATTCTAAATTTCCCCACATTTCTCCAGTTGTTATATGTATTCACCCCCTATCCAGGGGGAAACCAAACCTAACCTTAAAAAGCCACTTTTGGGAAAATACCCGGAGCCAATACTTCTCTATTTTTATCCCACACCTCTAAAGTAATTCTCAAAAATTGATTTTCCCTTATTGATTTAGGTCTATCAATAGGTGAGGCCCAAAAGACTTCATGTAACAAATCAGGGGAAGTATAACTTTTCTCTATTTGGACCCAGGCTTTCCCAGAATCTGAATGGGTATACAATAATGCATTTTTCAATACTGCTGCTTCATAATATAATTTTAAATTAGGCACTCCCTGCCCTCCCTCTTCCAAGGGTCGTGTGAGCAATCTAAAATTTATTCGAGGATTTTTCTTTTGCCACAAAAATTGAACCAACATTCTCTGCCAATCTTGGGAAACTGTACTTTTTATATTAATAGGTAGATTTTGAAATAAAAACAAAAATTTAGGTAATATTATTTTTATCAATTCTGTTTTTTTCAAGAAAAGATAAAATTATCTTTGACCATGAATTTAACATATTTATTAAATTTATTAATGGTTTATAATTATTATCAAATAAATCATTCAAATCTAATGGGACATATATCCCCAAATGTCTCCAGGTTTTCATTACCCATTTAAAAGGGAATTTATTTATAATTTCCTGTCTTTCTATCTTATTAAGATATATTGGAAATAATTCTGTTTTTAAATAATTAATAGTAAATCCAGAAACTTCATGAAAATCATTAAGCTCCTTTTCTATATAACTCAAAGACTCAATTGGATTGCTAAAATATATCACTGTATCATCTGCAAAAAGACTTATCTTATGTATTTCTGAAGATATTTTTATACCTTTAATAAAAGGATTATTTCTAATTGCATAAGCTAAAGGTTCCAATGATATTGCAAATAAAATGGGTGACAACAGACAACCTTGACGTGTAGCTCTATTAATTTTTACCTCCTCTGATCTATATCCATTTATATTTAATTGGGCTGTAGGAGAATTATATAACAAGTCTATTGATCTTTAAAAAATTTGTCCGAATTCCATATGAGCAAGTATTGTTTTCAAATAATTAATTTCCAATTTATCGAATGCCTTTTCGGCATCCAAAGCCAATATGGCCGAATTTATTTTATTTTGTTTACAATACTGTATTATATTTAATGATCTTCTAATATTATCTAATAAGGTACGTCCCTTTATAAATCCTGCTTGATCGGAGTGTATATAACTAGGCATTATATTATTTAAACGATGGGCCATTACAGATGAAAAAGTAGAGGTGGGAAGATGTTTTGATTTAAGGAGCAAAATGGGTGCATGGCTCAGAGGATCTGAACTTTCCTCAGTTTCTCTCCTTTCATTACCCTTTACCCAAACATGTTTCCTGCAGCTGAGAGTGAGAATCAGGGGGAAAATGCCAGGTAGGAGTGGCTGTCAGGAGTCAATTTTATCCCATACCTTCAAAAACCACTGTCTAATAGTTGGTATTTTATTTGTTTTCTACACTTGTGCCAAAATTGTTTTTGCTGCTATCAACAATAAATCAATAAGTTCCTTTATAGTAGATGTAAATTGACCCTTATTCAAACCATTAAAAAGAATGCCCAAAGGGGTTTTAGGAATTTGAATACCCAGAATGTCTTCTATCTTCGAAATTATTTTTGACCAGTATTCCTGTATTCTTGGACATGACCACCAACAATGAAAGATTGATCCAATTTGCCCACAACTCTTCCAACACATAGGGTCCTTCAATATTTTTGAATGCAACAATTTAAGAGGAGTCATATACCATCTTGAAAAAATCTTATAATTTTGATAACGTAAATTTAAAGCTCCAGTAGTATATAAACCCGAATTCCATTTTTTATTCCATTGTTCCAAAGAAAGATCCATCTCAAGGTCTTTATGCCAGGCAAGTTGTTGTGCTGAGATCTTAGACCATTGTAAAAATGCCAAAGACTTATATAAAATAGATATAATTCCCTTTTGTTCCATCAATTTTTTATGAATTATAGTCTCAAAAGCCGTCAATGGGCGATTTGAATTCTCTATTATGCCATCTGCGGCGATCATATGAGATAGTTGTTGCTCTTGAAACCATGGGATTTCTACATTGTATTTTTCTACCATATGTTCCCTAGTCCATTTTTTCCCTTGAAAACATAAATCTCTAATTCTAAATTTCCCCACATTTCTCCAGTTGTTATATGTATTCACCCCCTATCCAGGGGGAAACCAAACCTAACCTTAAAAAGCCACTTTTGGGAAAATACCCGGAGCCAATACTTCTCTATTTTTATCCCACACCTCTAAAGTAATTCTCAAAAATTGATTTTCCCTTATTGATTTAGGTCTATCAATAGGTGAGGCCCAAAAGACTTCATGTAACAAATCAGGGGAAGTATAACTTTTCTCTATTTGGACCCAGGCTTTCCCAGAATCTGAATGGGTATACAATAATGCATTTTTCAATACTGCTGCTTCATAATATAATTTTAAATTAGGCACTCCCTGCCCTCCCTCTTCCAAGGGTCGTGTGAGCAATCTAAAATTTATTCGAGGATTTTTCTTTTGCCACAAAAATTGAACCAACATTCTCTGCCACTCCTGAAAAACTGGACTTTTTATATTAATAGGTAAATTTTGAAACAAAAACAAAAATTTAGGTAATATTGTTTTTATCAATTCTATTTTTTCAAAAAAGGATAAAATTATCCTTGACCATGAATTTAACATATTTTTATTAAATTTATTAATGGTTTATAATTATAATCAAATAAATCATTCAAATCTAATGGGACATATATCCCTAAATGTCTCCAGGATTTCAGTACCCATTTAAAGGGAAATTTATTTATAATTTCCTGTCTTTCTATCTTATTAAGATATATTGGAAATAATTCTGTTTTTAAATAATTAATAGTAAATCCAGAAACTTCATGAAAATCATTAAGCTCCTTTTCTATATAACTCAAAGACTCAATTGGATTGCTAAAATATATCACTGTATCATCTGCAAAAAGACTTATCTTATGTATTTCTGAAGATATTTTTATACCTTTAATAAAAGGATTATTTCTAATTGCATAAGCTAAAGGTTCCAATGATATTGCAAATAAAATGGGCGACAACGGACAGCCTTGACGTGTACCTCTATTAATTTTTACCTCTTCTGATCTATATCCATTTATATTTAATTGGGCTGTAGGTGAATTATATAATGAATCTATAGATCTCAAAAATTTTTGTCCGAATTCCATATGAGCAAGTATTATTTTCAAATAGTTAATTTCCAATTTATCGAATGCCTTTTCGGCATCCAAAACCAATATGGCCGAATTTATTTTATTTTGTTTACAATACTGTATTATATTGATCAGAGTGTATGTAATTAGGCATTCTAGTATTTAAACGATGGGCCATTACAGATGAAAAATTTTTGAAATCATGGTTGAGAATAGAAATAGGGTGATAAGAGTCAGGCTTTGATTTATCCTTTCCTTCTTTAGGCAATACAATTATTCTAGCCTCTTTCCATGTATAAGGCATTTTTCCTGATGTTAATAAGTGATTGCAAGTAGCTGTAATTTGCTCTATAATTAACGGTTTGAATTTTTTATAGAATTCTATAGGGAAACCATCCCTCCCTGGTGCTTTATTATTTTTTATTCTAGCCATAGCTTTTGCAATCTCTTCAGATGTTATAATTTCATCTAAATAGCTTTGATGTTCTTTTGTAAATTTAACATTATACCCTATAGATTTAACATAATTTAATACCTTATTTTGATCAATATTATCTGATTTATATAAATTTTGATAAAAATCAACAAATCTTTGTATAATATTTTTGTAGAAAAGATCAATTCCCCTTTGAGACCTTTCAAATTATATATTTGAGATGCTAAGTGTTGTTGCTATACTTTATTTTTTAACCATTTGAATGATGTAGGGCTTTTTGTAACATATCTTTGTTTTAAAAACATCAGATTTTTCTGTACTGCTGATACTTCAATTACCTCAAGTTTCTTTCTTTCCAATTCCAATTTTTTAAAATATTTTTCACCCATACCTCATGTGTTTTTTCTCTAAGAAAGTGATTTTTTTTAAAATCTTCTATTAACTTATTCCTTTCTTTTTTATAGGAGGTTGCTAAAGATATTAATTTCCCCCTCATCACTGCCTTGAACGCATCCTACACCACTTCTTGTGCTACTTCTCCATTGGAATTAATTCTAAAATATTCTTCAATGTCTTTTGCAATTATTTCCTGTATAGATTCTTTTTGTAATAACATCTTGAGTGTCCAATTTGGACCTTTATTGTCATATTCTGTATCTTTTACCGTACATGTTACCCACGCATGAACCGAAATTATACGGTTTCCTATTTTTGCAGAACTTATACTATGTAATAACTTTTTTGAAACAAAAAAAAGTCAGTTCTTGTATACACATCATGTACTGTTGAATTTTGGAGGTCGGCATGTCCTGTTCTTTCTGGCCCTTTTCCCCCGGAAAATAAGCTGTTACTGTCTGTGAAGATTTTGGAGTACTTTTATCTCTCGAACCTCCTGCTTTTCCCATTACTTTGGTATCTTTTTAATCCGTTTTTTATGAGTTTTTAGCCTGGAGGGGAAGGTGCGATACAGAGCGGCTCCTTTATGCGTCCACCATCGGTGTTGCTGCGCATGCGCCCCTCATTCATTTTTTTAACGACCACCACACCACTGACTGTAGTAATTTAGTATTTTATCTTTCATGTCTTATTATAGTTTTTGTTATAGTAACACTTCAAAACGGCAGTATGCTTAAAAAACCCCACACTTTACAAGATTCTTAAGTGTAAGGATATGTCACTGGTGACCAAGATCAAGATAATTCAAGACATAGTATTCCCTAGCTGAACTGCAAAGAATATGTATTTTTACAAGAACCATAACATTTTAGAGACTGGTTTAAGCGCTACAGATTTAGAAAGTATATAAATGGAAAGAAGTATGGAAACAAAGGTTTAAGATGGAAATTGTATTGTAACAGCTATTATTTAAGCTCAATGGAAATTCCCTTGCTGTCTTATCCCCTTCCCCATGTCCTCCCCTCCCTAAGTGTCTTATATATTTACTGAAAATCAAATACAGGGGTTTCCCCATTTCTATGTATGGGTGAGAAAGCTGGGCAATGAAGAAAGTTGGTTCATTTGAAATGTGGTGTTGGAGGAGAGTTTTACAGATACCGTGGATTGCCAAAGAGACAAATAAGTGGGTTCTAGACCAAATCAAGCCTGAACTCTCCCTAGAAGCTAAAATAACCAAACTGAGGCTACCGTACTTTGGACACATTATGAGAAGACGAGTCACTGGAAAAGACAATAATGCTAGGAAAAGTTGAAGGCAGCAGGAGCAGAGGATCCAACATGAGATGGACTGACTCAGTCAAGGAAGCCACTGCCCTCAGCTTGCAAGACCTGAGCAAGGCTGTTAATGATAGGATGTTTTCAAGGTCATTAATTCATAAGGTTGACATAAGTTGGAAGTGACTTGACAGCACTACACATACACACAGGCAGCACCCTTAACTCTCAATTTTGTTGTCAAAGTTGTCTTCACCTTCCAAAACTGCCTCCTACCAAGTAATCAACTAAAACTGTAGTGGCTTAATTTATTGATTAAATCTCACATGTTTAAGTATTGCAAGTATTTATTGATTAAATCTCACATGTTTAAGTATTGCAAGTATTTGCATATTGCCCAAGGAGACTTCACCCAAAACCAGGAATCTTAGCCATGAATGTTTGCTGTAAGCACTTGTCAGTTATGAGTGCCTATAACTATACCCAAGAACATACTGTCTGCACCCCAGATATCAGTGTAACAAGCTATGACACAAATGTATATAACTAAAAAAGCTGCATTTGAGACCAGTGTTCCCTCTAAGCTGAGTTAGTGTGAGCTAGCTCACAGTTTTTTAGCCTCCGGCTCACACATTTTTGTCCTAGCTCAGGAAGGATGGCTACAGATCAAACTAATTTATGCAGTAGTCAAATTGCTCGCTCACAGCTTTAATGCCAGTAGCTCACAAAAAAAGAATTCTTGCTCACAAGACTCCACAGCTTAGAAGGAACATTGTTTGAGACCAAGAAGACTGGGGCCTGGATCCAAAAGTAGAAAAAGCAAAACACCCTATCAAAGCAAATCCTGCACGGGTCTCAAGATGGATCGCACATGTACAGGCATACATGTTCCTAATCCACACAGGGTACTAACTTCTCGCCACAGTGCTTCTAATAAAACTTAGTGCCGGCGAGGGCCGTGACTGATTGATGATCGATGAAAGTAATAACTTTCCCTGGAGAAATATGAACATTCGCCCAGCAGAAATAACTTCGGTTAATAGCCGAGACTGGTTACAACGCCATGCCAAAAAGACGGGAAAGACCTGCAGCGCTATTAAAGGAGAAAGGACGCACTCTCGCGATCTGGTGGGAGACAGGGGTGGGGGAGGCGTAGACGACACGCCCAGGCAAGTCCCGTGTGTGTGTGTTTGTGAAGGAACCACGTGGCAGTGAGTGACTCATTCTGTGGACCTTTTGGAGAACCCGCAGGCCATTCTGGTCCCTGGTGCTCGCCCTTGATACTATTTTAGCACTTGCTTCGACCCATCGCTCGCCGTTACTAGCCAGTTCGGGCTCGGTCCAGCATGGAGGAAACACGTCGCTCCCTCTTCAGCCTCGCCACCGTTTGCTGCCTCCTCGCGGGAGCTCTCCTGCCGCTACCAGGTACAGGGGTTACCTATCCAGGCGCTCCAGAATGGGGTCAGGGCGGGGTCCTCTTGGGGCAGGAGACCGCCAGCATCTCAACCCTTCAGACTCCCCATACGCGGGGCATGCCCTCACAAGGGAAAGTGCACCCGGCTCGCCAGCCTTTGGCGGTAGTGCGCCAGGCTCTTGAGGTCTGCTTCCTGGGAGCTTCGGCTGTTCCCGCCTTTCGGCCCCGGTAAGCCAGTCTCTCCCCTCCCCGAAAACCACTGTCTTGCCTGCTACCTTCCCGCTTCCACCTCACACATCGACGAAGAATTTTTTCCTTAAAGCGCAGGGGCTTTCTTTAGAGGGGCGGCTGAAAAGTTTCCGGCGTGAGCGCTGTTGTGTCTGGGTCGACGTGACGCCTTTCCTCAGGACGCGCCCCGTATTCCCCTTCACAGGGTCGCATTGGGATCTTGGAACCTAACCTGAGTGCGCTTGTGGATTTGTAAAAGGAAACGTGCCAGGTCATCATGAACCTGTGTCGAAGCCGCCTCTCCGATTTACAGGTCAAGCGCTGCCTCGGGGCAGTATTTGCAGAACTGATGTGGTCAGCGGCGCTACCCTCGTGTTTTGCTATTGGGGCTTCACAGATTCCGAGTAAAAGTGTTGGCATTCGACACGCGTTGGGGTTTAGCCCTGGATTATATTTAGCCCAGCATGATCGAGTAGGTCTCATTTCCCCATCTTCCCCGAGGCTAGTCGCTGTGCCTGATTGAGCCCTAGTAGTTCTGCTCCTGGTTAATCGGCATCTCTTTTAAGCACTGTGCTTGCTGGAGATTGTTCATGACTTCGTAGTGGGAGCGGAGATCATGCTTCCTTTCAGAGGGACAAAAGGAGTCTTCAGAGACCTCCAGTTTCCTCCCAGGGTTCTAGAACTGAACCTTCCTGGGTTTAGCACTGTACAGTTGGTTTTTTGAGGCACTTTTCATCAGTCTAGGCTCACTTCTGGTATTGGAGCTGGCTGAGGACTTTGAGGATTGGAATGGGGTGGCAAACCCTAGAAAGGGAAACATTTCTGCATGTATCACTCAAGTGCCCCTTTTGCTCTCATAATTGGACCCCACCCACCCCTCTTGACATAACTGGGGAAGGCCCTTGTAGGAACCTATGCATGCATTAGCCCTAGCAGTATTTGCTAAGGCAAATAAAGAACTAATGAGCCAGCTTAATTAATCCTTTCTTTTGTTTAATTTTTCTGAAATAATTTTCAGTGTTTTTAATAAAAGTTTGTCCAGTGAGGCTGAACTCTTGTTTTGTGAAAGGGACAGCTTATCTTTCCAGGTATACAAAGGGCTATATGCCCAGATAAACTACGGGGACCTTGGAATTCAGGCTGCCATGGTCAGGGGTGCCTTAGACCTTAAAAGAGTACTTTCCCATATAATATCCTATTTTGAAATATCCAGGGGTTCACAGCATCCTGGAGATAGCAGCTGCCAGAAATAGAGCTTGCTAGCTGATTCACTGCCCAATCCTGTACCTGTTTACTATTCAAAAGAAGAGATACTTCTATGCAGCATTAATTGACATGAGGACAGTATTTGCTTCTGTAAATAGAAGAAACTCAGAGACAAATCTCAGTTGTAGCCCACTTTACTAGCTAATAGTATCTATACAGGTACATCAGTGAGAACTAGAACTGCACTTAGAAGACAATTTTCTGAGCCCTGTCCTAAGCCCTGCCCCCAAAAGGCTTCTCATGCAGTTCAGCTATATTGCCAGCTTATCTGGTGATACGTTAGCACTAAGCCCTGCTGGCACACCACGGGTATAACCATTACACCTGGTGACGTTAGGGCATGTCATGAGTGGAGCAGGATGTAGCTTCCTAAGCCCCTCCAGTCCTAGATAAGCCTCGGGTACAACATTGTGCCACCAAAAACATTGGTGTAGCCCTCAGATCACTCCCACAGAAGACCTTGTAAGAAGGGGGGGAAACTTCTGCCCACTCCCAAGCATTGGTGCAACTTAGGAGGCTAATCACACCCGTCTTAGAAGACCATAACAGTGTCCCCCCTGCCATACTCTGCACATCCCAGGCATAACATCCATAGCTCAGATGCTAGGGCACATAAAGTAAAGTAAAGGTTCCCTTGCTCGAAAGCCAGTCGAATCTGACTCTAGGGTTGCGGTGCTCATCTCCGTTTCAAAGCCGAAGAGCCAGCGCTGTCCGAAGACATTTCCGTGGTCATGTGGCCGGCATGACTAAACACCAAGGCGCATGGAACGCTGTTACCTTCCCACCGAAGTGGTACCTATTTATCTACTTGCAATTTCTTGCTTTCAAACTGCTAGGTTGGCAGGAGCTGGAACTAGAGACGGGAGCTCATTCCGTCATGCGGCACACTTGGGTCTCGAACTGCTGAACTATCGACCTTCCACAGCCTGCAGTGCAGCGTCTTAACCACTTGAGCCACCGCAGCTCCTGCTAGGGCACATAGCTTGAGACAATATGTCTCTGGACCCTGGCTTACACACTTAAAGCACATTGGTGGATCTACTAACTCTCATGCTCCAGCCCAGCTCCTGCACCATCACAAGATACTCAGATGGTGTTTTGGCTGGCACCGTTTTCCCTTTCATGGGTGTGCAGTGATTTGGACAGGTCTGCTTGTTCCTCTGTGATCTATCAGTGCAGCTTGCAAAGGAGCAGGATCTTTAGAGAGCCAGTTTGGTGTAGTGGCTAAGTGTGCGGACTCTAATCTGGGAGAACTGGGTTTGATTCCCCACTCCGCCACTTGCACCTGGCTGGATGACCTTGGGCAAGCCGTAGTTCTGATAAGAACTGCTCTTGAAAAAGAGCAGTTTCTGTTAAGCTCTCTCAGCCCCACCTACCTCACAGGGGAGGGGAAGGGAAGGGAAAGGAGTTTGTAAGCCGCTCTGAGACTCCTTTGGGTAGTGAAGGGTGGGGTATAAATCCAATCTCTTCTTCTTCTTTACTAGAATGAGGGAGTTGGCAACCCCATTCATCTGACTTGGTTTCCTGGTGCTGTTCAGTAGCTGTGGATTACTGTACAGCAGGGGTGTTGAACTCATTTGTTGAGGGCCGGATCTAATATAAACGAGACCTTGTTGAGCCAGGCCATGTGTGTCATAAAATGTAATGCCAGGTAGCAGAGATATAAACTTTATAAAGGACACAAACACAATGAAAGATTTTTTCAAACTTTAAATAAAACATGCTTAAAACACTAGCACTCTTGCAATATTTTGTTTATGTAACAATCTCTGATAACTGACACCTCTTGCTCTGAATTATTTCATCAAAATATGCTGTAGCAATCTTGAGTATGTTGTTCAGGTGTGTATCTGTAAGCTGCAAACCTACTTTTGATTTATTGACATTCATTGCAGAAATCTCATGCTCAGTGTTTTGAACCTAGGACCCAGGGAAAAACATGAAATGGCTGGGCATTGCAAGCTTTTGTACATAAATATATTCGTGTTCTAGTGAAGATCATGAGAAGGCATTCCCAGTCTACAAAGGAAATTTGCTGGGTGAACTTGGTCTGGACACACACAGCGTAATCCACCTCACTGGTTTGTTGTTATTCGTCATCTAAATAGTTCACATTGCTTTCCTACTGAGAAAGACTGGATCATGAGGGCATGAATACAGTGAAAAAGAGGAGGGGAACCCAGTTGAACCCAGGCATAACGAGCCCAACGACTCTCTCTCTCTCTGTAGCAAGGCAAAAAGCTCATGCCTTGAATAAAACTTTGTTGGTCTTAAAGGTGCTTTGTATTTCTCCTGTAAGATTGAGGCAGCTGAGCAAAGCAAAGCAGGAGGAAGGGGAGGAGCCTCAGCCAATGGAGGGGAAGAAAGGCTTGCCTTTGTCTCCTGTATGATTGAGGCATCCTGGCCTGGAAGCAAGCTCTGGCTCATTCCCTCTCTTCCCTAGGAGGAGGGGAGGAGCTTCAGCCAGAGCAGGGAACAGAAGCTTGCCTATGTATCTGTCTATCTCTCCTGTGTGATTGAGAGAGTCTGGTAAAGCCAGCTGTGACACAGCAGCAGCGGAACTGGAGAAAGAAGCAGGAGACAGCCAGTTCCTTGTGGGCTGGATAGGAGCCATCCGAGGGCCTGATCCGGCCCACAGGCCACATGTTTGACACCCCTGCTCTACGGCTGTGTCTCTGTTTGATTGGGGTTTGACAGATTAATTTGTATTCCCACTCACTTCTCATAGCTAACCTCTGCTATCTACATCAGGTAGGGGCTGAAGGGTGGTCTGAGGGTCACAGGTATCCTCTTGCAAATTGGAGGGGAAAGGTCACATTCTCTGTACATCACTGGTAGCATCTGATAAGCCAAACAGCTTGCATGGGGGGAAGTGGAGATGTATGGAATGTACTGGAGCAGACAGTGGTAATGAGCCCCAGAGTGCAGGTGGGAGATCTTATGTGAGGGATCACCAGACAAAAAAGGTGAGCATGTGGGCTCCATCCCCCATTATTATGTCTGATAGGGCAAACTTCTCGTCTGTGTGCCGGGACCCAATGGGTCTGCTTCAGAGCCCTCTTCATGTGGGACGCAAACCAGGGTATGCAGTATTTGGGTCTGCCCATTGAGTCCACCTGTCTCTGTGGTTTTCCCCACACTGCTCTGTGTGGGTGTGTAAGGATCAAGACCTATAAACGTCAAGGCTTCCTTTAAGTGATATCAACCTGTAAGTTCACACAGGTCAGTGCAGCCTGTTCAGGCCAAGCATTAATTAAAGGCACCTGGTGGCCTTGACAGATACCGGAGAGTTTGAGGAGGGCTGTCAGAGGGCACGGCAGGGTGTCGGAGAAGGCTCTGAATAAAGCGTGAGAGAGCTTCAACCCGAATGTCAAGGACTGCTTCTGTCTGAATGGACTCTGTGCCTTAAGCTTATGGGTGAGGTGAGGAATTTTTGGATAGCCTTACCGAGGGGAGCCTGTAAGCAGCTGGAGCTTCAGAGCCCAGGGTGCTGTCCAGCATAAGTGAAGTATTACTGTTGTGCTGTTAATCCTGTGATTTCGAGTGGTTTCTGCCTAGCAAACACTCTTCTTCATTTGAACAATGTAAATAAATGCAGAGAGATTTTCTTTCATTTGCTGCGTCAGGAGTGCTTGCTGAACATCCATGTGCATCCACAAAGGGGACCTAGAAGTAAAGGAACCTTAACAAGGGACCCGGACCCGGTGAGACTCCAAGAGCTCAAGTGGCTGTGGGTCAGCGCCTGAGAATGAGAGAGGGGTTGTCCTTTGGTCTAGACAGGGTGATATCCAGAGTTCCCCCTAAGCTGTGCTGCCCCAAAACATTTTAGGGCTCAGCACAGAGCTTTTTGGCCCAGCGGACAGATCACATGGCTTGGCAGGGCAGCTGGCTGGCTGATCAGGAGGCAGAGAAAGAGGCAGGCCCCGGGCAAGGAAGTGCTGCTGCTGGGCCAAGGGCAGAGCCTCCCAGATGGGTCTGCATGTGGGGGGGGGGAGACCTCCCCTGCTGCACACACATCCTCCTAGGACCATCTTCTCCTAGTTGGTTGACGGTTCGAATCACTGGCCAGGAGAAGCCTCCCAGCCGAGTCTGCATGCGAGAGGGAGGGAGAGACCTCCCTGTCGCACATAGATCTTCCTGGAGCCAACCACTAGCCAGGAGAAGCCTTCCAGGATCTGCATGCAGCGGCAAGAGCCTTAGCCGGGCTGCTCTTCGCTTCCTTCACTGCGGCCAGGATGGACTTGGCCTGAGGCAGCTCCAGCTTGGCCTTGGCCCCTGGTGCAGTGGCAGTGGACCCTTCCTCTGGATGCCGACGACGAAGTGGAAGCTGAGGAAATGGTGGTGGTTTCAGCTCGCTCCACCACCTCCTCCTCTGCTGCTGCCTCCAAGGGAGTGAATGGCTGAATGGACAACTGAGTTTGGAAGGGGATGTCTCCTCTGCATTTGAATCTCAGGTAAGGAGGTCCAGGGGGCCCAGGCCATGCTTCTGCCTTCCCCTCCAATGGCCTTTTGCTGGGAACGCAGCCCTGGGCTCCTCTGTGGGCCTCCCACTGCCAGCACTGTGGGGGGGGCTGCGGCCTTCCCCTCTTTTCTTTCACTCTTCCCATCTCTACTGAGAGCCAGTTTGGTGTAGTGGATAAGTGCACGGACTCTAATCTGGGAGAACCGGGTTTGATTCCCCACTCCTCCACTTGCACCTGGCTGGATGACCTTGGGCAAGCCGTAGTTCTGATAAGAGCTGCTCTTGAAAAAGAGCAGTTTCTGTTAAAGCTCTCTCAGCCCCACCTACCTCACAGGGTATCTGTTGTGGGGAGGGGAAGGGAAGGGAAAGGAGTTTGTAAGCCGCTCTGAGACTCCCTTGGGTAGTGAAGGGCAGGGTATAAATCCAATCTCTTCTCTTCTTCTTCTATTTGCTTCCTTTCCACCTCTCCTTTCCCTCCCTCCCACTGCTGGAGCTCAATGTTTCGCAGCCAAGTAGTAATCCCAAAGACATTAATCTTCAATTAAGTTCTATTGATTTAAATGAAACGTTATTTTTGAGTGAATGTAGTTGTGTGACCAAATTCCACCCCTTTCCTTTTTCACACTTTTATTTACACTGGTTTACTCTTTTCCAGTATAATGTCAAAGATTCATTTGCAATCCTATCTTTAGTGTGTGTAATTTAAAGACACCTTATAGTGTTACTCTATTAATCTGTAGTTTAATTTAGAAAGTGCTCTCTACTTTAAGATAGAAAGCATTTGAATTAAATACAGGTAAAAGGGTATCTAAGAATTGCACGGTTTGATGATACTAGATATCAGGCAAAGGAACTTGCACACATTTATTCTCCATACTTTAATGCAGGGGATTTTTAATTAAGAATGTGGCATACAAACGTTAGTGCTTTTGGCAGCTGCTAAAGGCTCAGTGGTTAAGATGCTGAACTGCATACCGGAAGGTTGGTAGTTCAGCAGTTCAAGACCCGAGTGCTGCATGATGGAGTGAGCTCCCGTCTCTGGTCCCAGCTCCTGCCAACCTAGCAGTTCGAAAACAAGACATTGCAAGTAGATAAATAGGTATCGCTTTGGTGGGAAGGTAACAGCATTCCGTGCGCCTCGGCATCTAGTCATGCTGGCCACATGACCACAGAAACGTCTTCGGACAGCGTTGGCTCTTCGGCTTGGAAACGGAGATGAGCGCCGCATCCCTAGACTTGGATTCGACTGGCTTTCGAGCAAGGGAAACCTTTACCTTTAAACTGAAGTTTCTTGGACAATGAACACCTCGTGTCCCACAGGACAAGCAGGGCACAAGGGACAGCAGAAGGAGCAGGCTTGACCAGAATTGCCAAATTCCTAGAGATTTGGGAGTGGAGCCTGGGGAGGGCTCTCATCAAGGTAAACTGCCATAGAGTTCTCCCTCCTAAAGCAGCCATTTTCTCCAGAGGAACTGATCTCTGTTGTCTGGAGATCAGTTGTAATTCTGGGAGATGTCCAGATCTCACCTGATAGTTGGCAACTTTATTTTATACAGCTTGCTAGACAGGATTGGTCCTTGGGGTTAGCTGAGTGAGCAGGTGGGGCCCATGAAGCACAGAGCTCAGGCTGAAAACCTTGTGGATGAAAAGGAGTGCTGGTGCTGCTAGTTGGCTTGCCAACCTCCAGGCGGGGCCTGGAGATGTCTGAGAATTTCAGCTGATCTCCAGACCACAGAAGTCAGTTCCCTGGGAGGAAGAAGTGGCAGTTCTGGAGGGTGGACTGTATGGCATTATGCCCTTTTATTATTATCTGTAATGAAATTTAACTTGATTTTGTTTTCAATGTTTAAATCATTCTTAATATATAATTTAAAAGAAAATAGTTTAAAAGAATTCTTTCTGAGATTTTTATAAGGTTATGGTTAATCCTCTAAAAAGTAATTTTTAGGCTTGCTCACAAGTTAATGCTAGCAGCTCACGAGAGAGAATTTCTGCACACAACACTCCACCGCTTAGAGGGAACATTTATGTCACAACTGTCGGGGCTGCTTTAATACACTATGGCATGTCTCATCCATGTGTGCCTAGTTGGGTGGGTTTTTAGGGAACTGCTCTCAAGTTTGTGAGCTGAGGCATGGATTCTACTCTGGCTTCAGTGTCTGGTGTTGCTGCTGCTGGGCAAAAAGTGAGCTTTGCTTCTGATCAAGTAATTCTACTGTGTTCAGAAGGGGGGAATGGTCTTGAGGAGTGTGGTATGGCAAGGCAGCAGAAACCCACATATCTGGAGGTTATTTTCATGTAGAAAGAATGTCATACGTGATCATCATGGCTTCACATTTATACTTTACATTTATATAGTTGATGAATTAACACAACTGTGATCAGAGATCACTTGCTTAGATTTTGAGAATTATACCATCTATTAAAAGCAGCAGCTTCCTGCTAATTTACTAATATTTTACAGTAGCAAAGTAGATAATCCCTTTGTTGAAAAGTGGGTTGAAAAAAGCTCACGCTGCATATACAAATGAAAATAATTCAGTTTCCCCCCCTGTTGCAGCAGAGAATTGGTGCTATAGATATCCCATCAGTGTAGAATGCATGTATAGAGGATTCCCTAGACTTAACAATATTTAACATATATAACACTTTAGAATGTTCAGAGCAACCCATTAGTAATCCTTTGGATACAGGGATGTTCTCCTAACCTATCCTTCATGTGAAGGGACAGGGATTTTTCAGCTAGGACTATTTCAGAGAAAGGCATATTCCTGAACATGTTCATAAAAATTCAGAGAAGTCACATTTGATATCTAAGACTGAGAACTATAATAATGCTAACAGAGGCTTTAGTTCCATTTCCCCCAGGTGCAGTTTCCTGGTCACCTGTGGCCCCTGCCACACGGCAGGGGAAAAGGCGCTTGAAGGCGTGGCTTTTAAAAGACGCGCCAACGTTGACACGGCGCGGCGGGATCACACGGATCCCCCGGCCGCGCCGCCTTTTCTCCCCGGCGCGATCAAACGCCGGGGAGAAAACACGCCCTAACCGGGGGCCGGCCGAACTGCGCATGTCCGAGCATGCGCAGTTCGGCTCCGGCCCGGGGTTGTGCCGGCGCAAAGGACGCGGCGCGATCAAACGCCTGCTTGCCGCGCCGCGTCCATTTGAACCACCCAAGGTAGGTGGTTCATTTTGCGGCGGTTCTTCCCGGGTTTGGGCCAGTTCGGGTGCAGAAGCAGGACGCTTCCCAGATGTGGTGGTGTGATCGCGCCGGTTTGACCCGGCCCCGAACTGGCCCGCTCCTGGACCAAATCGCCGCGTGTGAACGGGACCTGTGATAAGTATAAATCATCTCCGGGAAAGTTTTTGTAAATGGGACAAGCACTGGTATTTCCTCCCCGGGCTATGTATACCTGAAATTACTAACATTGGCATGGGTAAGGAGTGGGCTCATAAGTTATTTTTGTAGGCTGCTATCTTCTACTCTTTCCAAAGCCATTTATCTTTGCACAATCTATGCACAAACTGACAATGTTATTTTAAGTTTTACTGAGCACATTCTAGGTGTTCATCAGGGTATTGGTTTTAGGTTTACTTATTATGTTAACTTTTATGTTAAATCTTAGAAAAATACGGGTATCTTTTGTGGACTCTGAAAACCCTCTTGAGTGTCCTTGTAAGTTCATCTTCCCCTGTAGCAATCACTAAACGTTGTGTTGTCCTGATTAGTTCTAAACAACAACTGAGTACTGTGCATAGACAGGTTCATGCCACTTCTCTTTCAAAAAGTGCTGAGATGGATAGTGTTTATGTATTGTGAATGCTTTTCAGTCTGGCCAAGAGGCGCTCTGGAAAAATATCTTTACGAAATGGTTTATGGTACAGTGGGCCTAGAGCACTGATCTGCCAGCTTATTCTCAGTCAGCCTAACAGGTACCAGCTTTTCCCCGCTAACTTCAGAAACTCACTTCTTTCAGTGGCTTTCAAAAATATAAAACTCTGTGATATTTTTAGTCTTTAATTTTACCTTTTCCTTCTCAGTGCCTCTGGCTGTGTTTGGAGGAGGGATGGTGGTAGATGTTTGCTTGTCCTCTATACATACACGTCTCCAGTGGAGCACAGATTTACAGAGAGGAATAAAGCTTAGATTGTCACAGTGCCAGGCCCTGCTCTGCTGCCCTGAGGTCACAGATACACTGGGAGCAGTGTGCAATGCAGTTCAAATGGTGTCTATTCCACCTTAAGCTAGCCTTGCCAGCTTTGAAAATTAAATGGGACGCCTTCAATTCAGAGGCCTCATGCAGAGAACTGACTACAAACAGAAGTAGCTCACTGACTATTCCATATGTGAACAGAACCTCATTCTGTGTGGAAACTGAAGTCAGAAAGCAGGAAACTACCAAGTGCAGGGAAATGTGAAGTGTGGCAACTATATTCACAGCTCCTGGTATTCAACCAACCTCTGGTACATGTAACTTGTACAGGGGCCCCAGAGAAGAAGGAAAACAAAGTTATATCTTTTATTAGGCTATGTTCAGTTGGAAAGGGTTATCATTCGTGTTAAATACACCACTGGGGTATGTCATAGCCAGTTTTGTAGTTTATGCAATTTTAAATATAAAAACAATGAATAATTGTTCAATCAACATTTACACATTAAGCAACAAGGCAACCTGATGAAGAATTCTGCATAATTTGAAAACTTGTGTTTTTTAATCTTCAGAAGCTGGTCCACTAAAAATGCTGCCTTAGCCATTTGTAGTTTTCAATATTGAACAGTTCCAGCTGCAAACTGAGCAATGATTACCAGAAGATTCATCCTCCTTCTGAATTATGGGATACCAATAACAGTAATAATGACATATACTGTTCATTGCCCTTGATAAATATTCAAAGTGCTTTCCATACATTATCTCAGTGATTCCTACAATAATCATGTAAATAGAGTCACTATTATTATCTCTGCATTGTACGCTTGGGGGGAGGGACTGAGGTTGAGAAATGCTGGTTTGTTTGGGGGAATTAGTGAAATTTGAATCCAACCCTTCCTTGGTAACAGCTCATGTGTATAGTCAGTGTGCTATGCCTCTCTGAATAGCTAATGAGCAGTTAATGAATAGCTAAACTGGCGAGAGCCAGTTTGGTGTAGTGGTTAAGTGCACGGACTCTAATTTGGGAGAACCGGGTTTGATTCCCCACTCCTCCACTTGCACCCGCTGATGTGACCTTGGGTCAGTCACAAGCTCTGGCACAGCTGTCCTTGAAAAAGAGCAGAGTTCTCTCAGCCCCACCCACCTCACAGGGTGTCTGTTGTGGGGAGGGGAAGGGAAAGGAGTTTGTAAGCCGCTCCAAGTGAAGGGCGGGGTATAAATCCAATCTCTTCTTCTTCTTCTTCTTCTTAATAGGGCAAAGAAAAGCCACTAAGGGCTGATATTACAGGCCAGATATGGTATTCCCAATTGAAAAGGGCATGAAATTTGTGTGGCAGGAGAAGCTGGTGATAATGCAGGCTCGCTTAATCCCTACAGAGTTGAACACATGAAACTGCCTTATACTGAGGTAGATCATTGATCCATCAAGGTCAGTATGGTCTGGTCAGACTAGCACTGGCTCTCCAAGGTCTCTCACATCACCTGTTGCCTGATCCTTTTAATTGGAAATGCCGGAGATTGGGCATAGGACCATCTGGATGCAAAGCAGATCTTCTGTCACTTAGCCACAATCCCTCCCCTGGTACTGGTACTGATTTTCCCCTTGTTCTGATACTGAGAGTCAGTCTGCAAAGCACTTTCAGGTAAACGTTCTGCTTTTGAGTCTGAGGATCAATTTTGCCAGTAAGCAGTTATAGCTTTCTAAGCCCATAGAAGGATGTAACACTTTTTACGATTGTATTCTAAATGGAACAATCCAGATTCAATCTGGGGTCCGCTGCTGTAAATGAATTACCAGTGAAGATTCATCTATGGGGATATCTTTGGGAAGGACATTTCATTCTGTTTCAAGAATCACTTTGGTATGGCCCCATTCCCTTCACAAAACTCTCAAACAGCTATTGTATGAGAATTCTCCTTTGCTGCCAGTTGCCAGAGGTAGATACTTTGTGTCCAGGTCACATATATATTCTCAGACCTTCTTGAGTGTCTGATTCCTTGCTTGCAGTAAATGAGAGGACCTGTACATTCTGAATTTTGATATAAACACATGCACTGGGAAGAATGAGAGTATTCAGAGCTCTGAAATGCCTTGGCAAGCAGCCATGCTGTTTTTTTAAAGTTGTTGAACACAAAGGTTTAGGTGTTCAGTTTTTCCCCCTATGTAAAACATTACTTAAGCAGTATTTGGGTCCTGCATATGGCATTAGACACTGTATATGCCTGTCTTTGATTGTTATTCTATGAGGTGAGCCCCAATTTCTTTTTTTTATACAGAAGGAGAATCAAGACAGAGTAGTAATGAGTACAAGTCCATGCAGAACATGGGCTTCTGCCAGAGCTGTTGCTCAAGTGCTACAAGCTTTAGTAGATTGTTTAATATATTTTTTTTACAATTGCTTAATACATTTTTGCAATTGTTTTTACAATTACTTAATCAATTGTTTAATAAAATGCTTTTACAAGTTTCTACATGCATGTTACAGGACTGGAAATTTTGTTTGCAGATTTACTTATTTTTATATTTCCTTTGGAGCAAGTCCCGTTGAAGTCAGTGGAACTAATTTTTGATTACCTTTACCTCGAGGTTTGTCCACCGGGATTTCTTCCATGGAAATTTATATGCCATACTTGCAACCTTACATGCAGGGGCATACTGGCAGATTTCTGGGAAATTTTGTGGTTGCCCACTGACCTAAAGGGCCACCGGTGCCCGGGAGGAAGCCAAGCCAAGCCCCAGGGACTATGCCAGTGCTTCAAGGGCCACTTCGGGATCAGCTCACCAGTTTCTTCCTCCCACAGTGCTACCAATTTGCAGTAGAAAGCAATGAGTGAGCTGATGTTCTTTGTTGTTGCTGCTAAACTGAGTGGCCTTGTGCTGCTGGCTTGTACCACCACAGGGGCTGTTCAGCTTGGCTTGCTTCAGGGCGACTTGAAATTCCCAGTTTCTTCATGCTTATAGTCAGGCTGGAAGTGATTCATTCATACATACATCCCTAAACCCATGAATGCCCCACATCATGATCATGCACAAATAATCTGCCAACATGTCTGAAACCTGAGAGGAAAGGGGATGAAAACATGAAAGTGTAGAACAGTCTCCTCCCTCCAGCCACACAAAAGCTACTGTTAACACATGCTCATTGCTGCAGATCTGAGTTCCCTCCTTCTGTGCTTGCCAGACCTCAGGTCTCTGTGGGGGATCCCCCAGTTTCAGGGGATTCTCTCTGCCACGGACCACCTGGCCCATGGGGGAAACCCCGCCCCGAAACAGGGATGTCATCGCACAGTGTCCCTGACATGATGACATCACCTGGAAGTGACACCATTGCATCAGAATGTTAGGCAGGGATGCTGTGGTATTTGGGCAACCTCTATGGTTTGAGGGCAAAATGTTGGAAAAATTAGCAAAAATAGCTAGATATTCAGAGATTGCAATGGATCTTTGCTTCACTGGAGAGCAGGCACTTTCTTCTATGTAAAAATCTTTATTTCTAAGGGAAGGGTTCACAGGAAATCTACAAAACAACAAAGACACCTAAGGACTACATCTTTACAGTTTGACCACACGGTCTACAACAATGGAGATTCTTATTCTTCTTGATCCCTAGAAGGAAATCACGTGAATACATTAACCAATGATTGTGAGAAAACAGTCAGGGCTTTGTTTCTTTTGCTCTCTGTGCCAGGTTTCCTTCCAGGTCAGTCTAAACAATAGCACACATTAACCCTATAATGACTGAATTTTAGACCTTGCAACACACATATTTCCAACACAAAAAACCCATTGGGTTTCACCCAAATACCAGAGCGTCCCCGTGCATTGTCCTTGATGCGATGATATCATTTCCAGGTGTCATCATTGCATCAGAGATGTCACATTGACATCCCCGCCCACCCCCAGAATACCCACCAAACCCCCCTGTCAGAGCAACAAGGGGACCTGGCAAACATACCACCTTCTGCTACCTCTACCATTTTCCCTAGTTGCCACCAAGCCAGTCTCAAATGTACCATTCTTGAGCAAAGGGATTGACTGAGTGGTGGCTGGGTAACTTCAGGGATTCTTAAATGAATTGGTTTGGATCTGTTCCAATCTGGTTTCAGGCCTGGTCATGGGACTGCAATGGCCTTGGTCACCCTGGTGGATGACCTGCACTGGGAAATTAGGGCTGCCAAGTCCCCCCAGGAGGCAGAAAACCCCCCACCCCAGAGGCCCGTTCCCCGACACCGGGGAATCGGGGCCCGGGGGGAACCCCACCACAGCGTGCACATCACAGGGAAGTGACGTTATGACGCCGGGCACGCTGGGGGCGGGGCCACGGCCATACAAGGGAAAACTCTATGGTTTTCCCTTGTATGGTCGTGGCCCCGCCCCCAGCGTGTCCGGCGTCATGATGTCACTTCCCTGTGACGTGCATGCGGCGTGCGCGCCGGGATCCACACAGGAGTCCCCCGCCGGCAAGATAAGGGCCACTTGGCAACCCTATGGGAAATGGACAAGGGGAGTGGGACCCTGTTGGGAACTGGAAAGTGGGTTTGGTCCCACCACAAAGGTGGTTTTCATTATGGTGCTGGGGGACCGCTGCTGCACCCCTTGGCCTCTGGCTTATGGGGTTCTGCCAGGTTCTGTCTTGTCCCCTATGCTTTTCAACATCTATGTAAAGGTCCTGGGAGAGGTCCACTGGAGATATGAGTTGTGTTGCCACCAATACACAGATAACACTGAGCTCTATCGTGTTTCCAGCAAATCTCAAGGAGCCTGTGGAAGCTGTGAACAGGTGCCCAGAGGCTGTTTTGGAATGGCTGAGGACTAGCTAACAAGCTGAAACTTAGTCCAATAAAACAGAGGTGCTACTGATGGGAGGAAAGTCTAACCTAGGAAATGGGTTATCCCCTGTTCTGGATGGGGTTGTACTCCCCTTAAAGGAGCAGGTTTGTAGCTTGGGGGTGCTCCTGGACCCAGGCCTTCTGTTGGATGAACAGGTGGCAGTGGTGGCCAGAAATTTGGCTGATGAGCCAGCTGTTGCCCTTCCTAGACAGAAAAGATCTTGCCATTGTGGTGCATTCCCTGGTAATATCTACATTGGATTATTGTAATACACTCTATATGCTGCTGCCCTTGAAGGCTATTCGGAAGCTACAGTTGGTACAGAATGCTACAGTGAAAATGTTGACTGGAGGGACCATATCACTCCAGTCTTGTTCCAACTATACTGGCTCCTATTTTGCTTCTGGGCCCAATTCAGAGTGTTGGTATTGATCCTTAAAGCCCTATAGAACTCCCAGAGAACAGAAGTACTGGGCAATTGGAATCAGAAGCTTGTAGGTATAATATGAAAATAGTGTGGAATAGGCTTTACTGCTTGTGGTCTCTTAGGCATAGCTTTTTTGTGAGTTTTTTTAATGGCTACTGGTGAAGGCTTAATTAAGAAATAGATTATTATTTACACTTGGCAGGAAATGATGGGCTTTCCCCAGAGCGTGTGCTTTGCTCCCTTCTGCAGCATATTGCCTGAGCTGACTATGTTCCAATTTTAGGGGTTATGGTCAACAAATTGCCCTTCAGATTGCTAGCTCGGTTAGGGCACAAAGGTCCAAGTAGGCAAAGCATTGAAGGATGTTACTTCTCTTTAAGCTGAAATGGAAAAATTAGGTACTTAATCAGAGGGTTTAAATATTCAGTCTAAAATCCTGTACATTCTGGCTTTGGGATAAAACGTATATATGTTTGTTTGTTTTTACTTTAGGAGCTTAGTCTGGCATAAATGTGGGCATTTTGGTGGTATTTGCAATTATATTTAATTTGAAAGTGCTGACGGAATGCAGTGTGCAGTTGAGAGATTTGAATTTTTAAAATAATTTAAATCTATTTTTTAAATAAATAAAAGATGGGAATTCAGAGAGCGGAAACAGGAAAGTGGTATTGCCCACATATAGCTCTTGTAGCTATGGGCCTGCCCCCCCATGTTCTGTTGAGAACAGAGTGTAACGTAGGCAGTAGGGTTGCCAAGTGTGAATTCAGCCACAGCGGAGGACTCGCGGCTGGCAGCTGGAGCATGCGCGCACACGCAAAGTGCACATGCGCCGCATCCATGTAGCCCGGAAGTGATGCGGGCATGCCGGGTACGCTGGGGGTGGGGTCACGACCATCCAAGGGAAAACCATAGAGTTTTCCCTCAGATGACCGTGGCCCCGCCCCTGGTGTGCCCGCGTCACTTCCGGGTGACGTGCACGTTGGGGTGGAGTCCCCCCCGGGACCCGATCCACCTCTGGCGGGGAACGAGCCTCTGGGGCGGGGGTGTCCCCGCCCCCTGGGGGGACTTGGCAAGCCTAGTTGGCAGTCTGAATCAGCCAAGCAAAGTGGGTATGACTATATCTATTGGTGAGATTCATCATAAGGTCGCAGCCAGGCCCGCATCTCAGAATAACCTGGAAACAGGAACAACCAACTCCGCCCCTCCAAGACATGCCCAGTTATAACCCCCAGCAATTACTAACTAGGCCACTAGGTCAGAGTTTGAGTCCAGTTTGTTCTATTGTTTCAGACTAACACTGCTACCCACTTGAATCTATAGGTCACTAAGTGGCAACAATAACTGAACATATGCCAAGTATGCTCCAAGAGATATGGAACATTGATAGTAGCAGAAGGCCAAATGACATGTTACGTTTTCTTCATGTGTACCTTCCAGGAAGGGGCAAGATAGATGGCTATTTGGATATCCTGAGTTGGACCATAATGGTTTTGGGATGTGCACTTTGATCTGATTGGAGATAGGTATTGAAATTTATGATAGGTCAAAGTGAAAACTTCCCAGCTGAGCTGAGACAGGAAGGATTTAAAGATCTGGACACCATGTCAAAAGCACACAAGCCACGGTCCAGGGAGCACAGACCAATGGAGTGAAGTCTGTCTTGACCAGCCTCTATTTGTCAAGGCTATAGTGGGCTTGTGTCCATTCCAGGGAAGGGAATGCTTGAAGTGCAACTTAGCCTCATATATAAATATTTTAGCTCTGTTAACATCCTGTAGTGTTTTGATACAGTTTTCCAATGCCCTTGTGCTGTAATGACTTGAGATTGTATTTTGGTAAATAAAGATCTTTTCTTTTTAAAGATTTAATTTGTGGTCAAAGAATCTCAGCTAGGGCACCTGGCTGCTTATCTATGCAGTAGACCAAAACTCCTGACTGGCCACAGACAGCTGACTAAGGAGGAGGGGTGTGTGAAGCAGACACATGTGTTCTTGTCCCGGTAGTCAGCCATGTTGGTTTGAAGCAGTAGAACAAATTTAGAGTCTAGTGGCACCTTTAAGACTAACAAAGTTTTATTCAAGGTATGAGCTTTCGTGTGCATGCACACTTTTTCAAATACACTGGAATGGGAGGTAAGGTTCAAACTTCGAAAGAGAAAGTAAAAAAGCTGTTAAGTGACCTCCACTGCTCTGGGAGTAGGGTTGCCAAGTGTATCTTCGTCGGGAGCGGGGAGCTCCTGGCTAGCGTCTTGTGCGCGCACGCGCGCACCACACGCATGTCTAGGGTTGCCAAATGGTACCTACCTTGCCGGCGGGGGACTCCTGCGCGGCTTCCGGTGCGCGTGTGCACACCGCATGCACGTCACAGGGAAGTGACGTCATGACGCCGGGCACGCTGGGGGCAGGGCCACGACCATACACGGGAAAACCATAGAGTTTTCCCTTGTATGGCCATTGCCCCACCCCCAATGTGCCCGGCATCCTGTCACTTCCCTGTGATGTGCACGCTGGGGCGGGGTTCCCCCCGGGGCCCGATTCCCTGGCTTCGGGGAACGGGCCTCTGGGGCAGGGGGATTTCCGCCCCCCGGGGGGATTTGGCAGCCCTACGCACATCACCCGGAAGTGACGGGAGGACACCAGGCACACTGGGGGTGGGGCCACGGCCATACAAGGGAAAACCATAGAGTTTTCCCTTGTATGGCCGTGGCCCCACGCCCGGCGTGCCCGCGTCACGTCCGGGTGACGCGGACGTTGGGATGGAGTTCCCCCCGGGGCCCGATCCGGCACCGCCGGGGAACGGGCCTCTGGGGCGGGGGTTTCCCCACCCCCCGGGGGGACTTGGGATCCGTATCTGGGAGTGAATGAAGAGTCTTGGGTTTATTTTGACATATTTAGTGCTTTACAATGGTTGACCTTATAACCTTAGCTTATTTAATTCTGTTTTTGCATATCTTAAAACATCTTCAGCATGTTACATGTTAATTTGCTGTTCAACCCATCTATAAGTTTGACCCTTACCTCCCATTCCATTGTATCTGAAGAAGTGTGCATGCACATGAAAGCTCATACCTTGAATAAACCTTTGTTGGGCTTAAAGGTGCCGCTGGACTCTAAATTTGTTCTAATGCTGTTATCCCCTACCTGTTGCTCAAGCTACAGGCAAAGAAATAAAGGACACAGCTTGGATGGTGGTAGCTGAGGAAGCAGAAAGAGGGAGAGCTGGGGGGGTGGGGTGGAGCCAGCTCAGTCTTCAGCTTCTCAGCAAAGGAAGGGGAGGAGGGAACTCTTTACAGGGTTATATGATTCAAACTGTGGTATGATTGCAACTGTTTATGCTTCAGGATAAAGGTGGCTTAGAATCTTCAGGGGAAACATTAAATGCTTATGTCTTGAAGCAGATACTGGAGGGATCGAAGTTTTAGGAAACAGCTATATATTAATGGAAGAATATCTCAGTTTTATTCTAGTGTCAAAATACCATTTCATTATTGCGACCCATTTGTAATGCATGATCCTTTTCTTCAAGCAACCAATTCAAATGTAGTCTGTAGTGTTAGAAACGCTGTTGGTAGGCCAGAGTCTTGTTTGAGATGTAAATGGTCATCTCTAAATGGCAGCCTCAAACTGCTGACCCTGAGAGGCAGTCCACAGAACAGTGAGAACTTGCTTTTAACTGTTTTCATCTTTTGCCTGTACTAATGGAGAAAAGAAAAAGCTAATTGCCATTGAAAACTCCCTCCTCTAGGGATGCCAGCCTCGAAATGGGACCTGGAGATCCCCCAGAATTACGGCTCATCGCCAGACTACAGCGATCAGTTCCCCTGGTGAAAATGGATGCTTTGGAGGGTGGACTCTATTGGCATTGTACCCCCACTGAAGTCCCTCGCCTCCTCAGGCTCCATTCCCAAATCTCCAGGAGTTTCCCAGCCTGGCTGGCAATACTACCGCCCCCCCCAGTCCTGCTGGTGGCCAGGGGGGACCTGGCAATCCTACACCCCCCCACACACACAGCTTAGGCTTGTGAATAAAAAATACTGACATGGTGATTGTTCAGGATTTGTTTTTCCTCGAGTTGCTGTTGCTTAATGCTAGTTAGTTAGAGCAGAAGCTGTTGCATAAGGTTCAAGTGCCCATTATAAAGGTGCACCATGGAGACCTGCCAAATGTAACAACAAACAAGCCCTTAGCAACTGCATGCAGCTATACTCCTGCCATCGGAGAATGCTAAAATGGCTAGATATCGCTTGAAGGACAGCCATATTAGTCTATTGTAGCACAATAAAACCAAAGTCTGTTGGCATCTTAAAGACATTTATTCCAGCATGAGCTTTCATGAGCTTCAGATGCAATGAAGAGGAAATCATTTTTTCACATTTTTATAAGGAAAATTACAGAAGGGGGTGCAGGACAACAATATCCTATACCAGACGATACTGAGCAAGATTGATCAGTGGTCTGACTTTGAGATAGGCAACCTTTTTGGGAAAAAATGTAACATTACCTGTGTGCAGGGCTTTTTTTGTAGAAAAAGCCCAGCAGGAAATCATTATCATAATAGGCCACACCCAACAGCAGAAACTCATTAGCATATTAGGCCACACCCTGACATCACATCTCATTAACATATTAGGCCACACCCCCATGTTACCAGAAGTGTGGTCATCCAGCCACACCCACCTTTTGCTTCTTATTCTGTTTACCTTGTTTGTTGTCAAAACCCAAAGCTTTTTTTGTAGCAGGAACTCCTTTGCATGTTAGGCCACACATCCCTTATGTAGCCAATCCTAATGAGTTTCTGATGTTGGGTGTGGCCTATTATGCTAATGGGTTCCTGCTGGGCGTGGCCAACTCAGGAGCCAGCTGGAACTCTGTTCCTGTGCGTTCCTGCCCCAAAATAGCCCTGCCTGCGTGACGATGGTTTGCTGGCAAACAAAAGGGAACAGGGAAAAGATGAGGGCTATACTTGGGCAGACACTATAGTTTTATATAGCCCTAATTGTTTGTTTTTCTTTTGCATGGGACTAAAATAAAACTGCTTTAGAAAGGCCATATAAAATAACAGTGCTTCTGCTTTCAGTGCACAGACTTAGGAATATGATTGCAGTGAATGAAAATAATATTTGTGAAAAGCCTGTTTCTCAAAGATGCTTTGTGAGAAGGGTCTTAGTGGGGTATGAAGGCATGGTGTGAGAGTTTACATTCAAACGTTCGTGCTCAGAACTACCACACTCAAATGAAAAGCTGTGAGGCTGGAGAGGAGGAGGGGGAGGAGGACTACCACAGGACAAGCAGTGGATGATCCAGTCTTCCTGGTGCAACTGCAGCTGTAGAGGCCTGTAGCAGCCCATGCTATCCTGAAGCTGACTACTGGTGGTGGCTGAAAGGAGCAGTGCCTGCTGCTGAATGAGCTACTGATGGTTTGAACCCAGTACATCTGATCTGACCCCATAAGCAAGAATCATACTTTTAGGCTAACATGGTAGGTGAAACTCTGGTTGTGTTCTCAGCGTAGCCCTTTTTCCTTTCAAAAGATTGGTCACTTTTTTAAATGGCCTCACTTAGTGCTTTGAATTTCCTGTTATTCCTTTTCTGAAGTCCACACTGTCTGTGCATGCATGCACGCAGGCACGATTGGAACAAGAAGACAGCCCACCTGGACTTCTGTGTTTGAATTCTCTCTGCAATACAGGAATAACAGCAGCTCTGCCATAAACTACTGCCAAGTACAGCCTGAGCACAATCAAAGGCTGAATAAAATGAACAAAAGTGCTCGTTCAAATAGTTCCATTCTTGGGATTGTGGCCCAGGAGAAAGGTGGAAGTTCAGTTTTAAAGCTTGCTCTAATGTGACCCCAGCGTTAGAGTTGCCAGGTCCCCCCGGCCACCTGTGGGGAATGGGGAGGTAGGGTTGCCAGATTCAGGTAGGGAAGCTCCTAAAGATTTGGGGATGGAGCCTGGGAAGGACGGGGACATCAGTGGGGCACAATGCCACAGAGTCCACCCTCCAAAGCATCCATGTTCTGCAGGAGAACTGATCTCTGTAGTCTGGAGATGAATTGTAATTCCAGGGGATCCCCTGGTCCCACCTGGAGACTGGCATCCTTATGGTTTCTTCCTTTTCCACATTGACCTGTCTTTTGTTAGATTCTTTTGGATTCTGTACACCATCTGAAACAATGAACCCTTTACTTCAACTGGGACACCTTATAGGTTCTGCCAGCCTGTGGTGATAATGGCTTTTCTCCATGCCAGGCTGAGGCTCATGGACAAGCTGGAGAATGTAACTGTTATGAGCTAGCTATAAAATATCTCCAGTTCAGCCTCTGGAGCCAAACAGGAACCATGGGCCATGAATTGTGGCCAACTCTTTCCTTCTGCCCCCCCCTCAAGAGACTGTGCCGTTCTTGAGAAAGAAAATCCAGGTTCTTGCCACGTAGCTAGAAAAGGGGCTGGGAAATCCATAAGCCCATCTTCAAAACAAATGAACTATGAGTTACCTCGTCCATTTCTGACGCTCATACCAGGCTCATCCTGTTTATTCCACAGCCCCATCTCTCTGCATCTGATCTTTCTTTGTCTCGTGTGGTTGTTTTCTGGAAGGATAATCTATTTACTACTGTTCCAAATGACTCTGTTGACCAGTATGGTCACATCGGCAATTTGCAGCCTCTGTAGTATTAAGATGGATTTTATATGGCTGCCTTGTTGACATCTTTATAATCAGCTGGGCACCTGCTGTTTTTAGTTAGTTTTAATTGCTGCTGATAAATTGCTGATTATTTATATAAGTATTTCAACTACTTATTTAATGGTGGCTTTAGTGCATTTCATAGTGAGTTGTTTTTACATTACACTGTATATGTAGTAATGCTGTAAACTGCCTTGAAGTTTTTTAATGAGGCCTATAGCTATTAGAAATGACCTAGACTGAAACCCTAGCCTCAGAAAATATTTCCCCCCACATAGTTTCATATGTCCCGGGGGGGGGGGGGGAGCTTCATGGCTTGGGAACTCTGATTTCTTTTTCATTCTTTACTTAGCAGTATGGCGGTCACACAGCTTGGTGTCCCTATTGCAGTAGAACCCCCCCGTCTTTTGTGTTGTCATATGTTATATGTTCTGGGGAGCTGAGAGGCCAATTTAGCAGAACTTATTTATTGAGTAGATTTGTATCCCATCCTTTCTCCAAAGCATATCTGTCGTTGGGCGGTCAGTCCAACTCTACCCCAGATGACCTGGAGTGGGCGCTTTGTGACGTGGTGGGCTGGCTTAGACTGAGCCGATTGAAACTGAATCCAACGAAGACGGAGGTCCTGTGCCTGAGTCGAAGCGGATCGGGGGGGGGGATCCCACTCCCGACCTTCGATGGGGCGCCGTTGGTGCCAGTGCCGAGGGTTAGGAGTTTGGGAGTGCTCCTGGATGCCGCCTTAACAATAGAGGCTCAGGTAGCAGCCACTGCCAAGGCAGCCTTTTACCATCTGCGGCTGATTAGGCAGTTGGTTCCCTTCCTCGAACGCAATGACTTGGCAACAGTGATTCATGCTATGGTCACCTTGAGATTAGACTACTGCAATGCTCTCTACTTGGGGTTGCCCTTATCTCAGATCCGGAAGCTGCTGCAGCTAGTGCAAAATATGGCGGCCAGGCTGTTGATGGGTCTCTCTATACGAGACCACATCCAGCCTGTGTTGAAGGCATTGCACTGGCTGCCAATAGCTTACCGGATTCGTTTCAAGGTGCTGGTTTTGACCTTTAAAGCCCTATATGGTCAGGGGCCTGCCTACTTGAGGGACCGCCTTTCCCCACATGTGCCCCAGAGAGCACTGAGGTCAGGGACACAGAGTCGTCTGGCTCTCCCTGGCCCGAGATACGCCAGGTTGGCCGCTACTAGAGCCAGGGCCTTTTCAGTGGCAGCTCCACACTGGTGGAATGAGCTCCCAGATAACATCAGGGCCCTGCAGGACCTTTTACAGTTCTGCAGGGCCTGTAAAACAGAGCTCTTCCACCAGGCCTTTGATTAGGAGCCGCCACTGATGAATGTGCCACCGGAACACGCTGTGGCCCATATAAAACACCAGTGAATACTGCCTCCCTTGAGGGGACTGTATATTGATGCCACCATCATCTGCACTATTGCTGTTAGATTTTATGTTAGGTAGTTGTTTATGTATATTTTATTGTATTTTAATATATTGACTGTTTTATTGCTTCTAATGTTGTTCGCCGCCTTGAACTGGTTCCCAGCAAAGTGGGATATAAATTGAAAATAATAAAGTGTCAGGGTAGCAGGCCCATTGCTACAGTGGGGCGTCTCGGGGCTGGGCCCCCCAATTTACTGCCCAGGCCTCCCGACTTTTTAAAAAAACATTGAAGAGTCTGGCTCTCTCGCAGAGCCACAGCGGTCAGCCTCCATCATGACCAAGCCGCTTTGCACCTCCTCAGCTGCTTCTTTCACCTCCAGCCCGCCTGCCCCCACCTCCTTCCCTCCGGCCCATGGCTGGGTCGCCCGCAGCTGTGAAGATGCAGCCTTGGCCTTGCCAGTTCCCATGGCCTGCAAGAGTGGTGGCAGCGGAGGCAGCGGCTGTGGGGTCAGTGCCCCAAGTGTCATGCTTGTGCCCCATTCCTCAGGCTGTGGCTGCAGAGCCCCCCAGTGGGCAGCACAGACCAGGCGGGTGGGAGGTGTGCCCTTGGGCTCCCGCAAGAATGGCACCAGTGGAGACCAGTGGAAGAAGTTGGCCACCCTGCTGCAAAAAAATTCCTTTGGAATGAGGCTTCTTACCCTTTCCCCACCCCCGCCCCCCCCCCCAGTCCTCAACCTCTGTACTTTGGGATGGGGATCACGGTGCGCACCAGCCGCATGACGCCTCCTTCAGGACTGCTAGAGAAGTCCACCAAGGTGGCTTCCAAGGCGGGGACGAGCAGGTTGGAGGAGGGGAAATGCTCCACCACTGCTCCAGCTTCCAGGAAAAGCAGCGGCAGAACTCCCTTACTCATGTTTGCAGGGGGCACAGTGACTAGGCAAGATGTTGCTGCCCAGCTGAAATCACTGGCTCCCCAAACTCAGCCATTTCTCTGCAAAATGCAGCCCGGGACAATGCACTCCAAACTGCTAGCCTTACAGTGCTGAGCACTGCCTAGCATTGCGCTTGCACCCTGCTCCCTCGGGCAGTGGCTGCTGCAGAGCCTCCCCCCAGCAGGCGGCACAGACCAGACCTGGGGGGAGGGGAAGTGCATTTCCTTCCCTGTTGGGTAAGTGCTGGGCTGCCTCCCCTCACCCGCTGCGGCAGCCCCCTCCCCCAGCATCTCTCCTTTGTGCACAAGCCAGGGGTCCAAACAAGTACTTCTTCCCTTTGCCAGCTGGACATGTCCCACCAGTCCCTGGGTCCAGCGGGGCTGCTACTTTGAACCCCGTCCCAAAGGAGGGATCTCTGGTATGGTCTTATGGGGGAGGAGCAGCTCACCGGGAGCAGGGTTGCTCACTTAGGGGGGAGTGCAGGGGCGTGTGGGTAGGTGCCCCCGACTTATCTAAAGCCCCCCCTGAATTAAAAACAAACCTAGCTACGGGCCTGCAGGGTGGTATACATTGTTCTGTGTGCCTCCTTTTTATTCTCACAAAAACCTTGTGAGGTAGGTTAGGCTGAGAGAGAGAGAGAGTGACTGGCCCACAGTCACCCAGCAAACGTCCACGGCAGGAACGGGAATTTGAACCAGGCTTTCCCAGATCCTGGGGTATCCACTGCCCTACATTGATTACAGTTATTTCTCTTCTGAACCACAAGGTGTGAGACAACAGTAGTATCCCTAGAAAAGAAGAAAGTTATTAAGGGAGCAAAAGTGCCCACCAACCCTCACACTGTTGGTTTTTCCCTGTAATTGATTAGACCTGTAGTCTCTGGTTCCTTCTC
>NW_015164190.1:874176-906362 GCF_001447785.1 Gekko japonicus
CTTTCCCTCTTCTCTCACTAGAAGGTAGTTAACCTTCTTTGTGAGGACACATGTTGCAGGCATGCCAGCTATTTTAGCATTCCTCTGTTTGTTTGGGTTTTTCTTCCCTGCACTAGGAGGCGGACAGACTCAGTCATCAGAACCACCCAGCACTGTGGTGTCACACGTCAGGGTTTCCCTCAGCGAGGCTGGCAACCGAAGCTACCAGACAACTGCATCTGCTGTCAATGGTATGAATGGCAGCAGCACAGTAACATCACAATTAAATGCCAGCGGTTCAGGCTCACCAGAACTCCCAGCTCCTACCACTGTTGGCTTTTTGAGCATTACAGCAGGTCCACAGACTACCATCAGCCGAAATGTTGACAACCTGACTGCAAGTTCAGTGGAAGGAAACCAATCCAGTTATGCAGATGCTGTGACAACCACGTCTTGGAACTCCAGCTCCAACTTCATGCCTACAGATCCCTTTCAGTCAAAGGAGACACAAGATAAGACAGGTAAGTAACCACCCAGTCATTTTCCATGGCTTATAGTGTAACTCTAAAGCAGCCTGGGAAGAATGCCTACCACTGCTTCTTATGTGGAACATCTGGGAAGCTTCTGTGGACACAGTACCGGATCCCACATTTGTTAAAATGAAAAAATCTGGAAGTAAATGTATACTGCTTGAACTAGAACCCAAATTCTTAGACCCATTACCAGACATCATTGTCTTGGGCAGTCTTTAAAACCTTCCCTCCTTTTAAATTTCGAACAAAAAATACAATAACAGCATTATTTATTTACATCATCTTTATTTGCTTCATTTATCATTAAGCCTTTCTCATTGAGACACAAGGCAGACTGCAGAAAATCTAATAGTCCAGTATAATACATACAGCAAACAATGCAATAAAGTATAATGATATAAAAGTGTAACATATTCAAAAAATTGGAATGTGTAATTAGAGAACAGTGAAATAAAGCCAATACAATACATCCAATGAACAATGGACCATGAAGGGGAGGAATGAGAAAACTGCCTAAAATCTTCAGAGATAATTAAAATTTACAACCCTGTTCCCTCTGTAAAAATGCCCTCTTGAACAGTTCTACTTTCCATGTTTTGTGAAATCATAGAAGAGTGGGAGCCTTTATGACCTCATCAGGCAGGAGAGCTACAGCAGCATCAGGTAGATGCTGGGTGTCATCAGTCTATTGATGACACCCTGCTCCAGATTATGGATGATAAAGACTGAACAGTAAGAGAGGGAAAATTAAGCCTTGTGGAACGCCATAGAGCAAGTCCCACACCAACAACTGATCTCCAGCCACAACTCTGAGTCCTCGCCATAAGGAATCACTTAAATCTTTCTAGGGCACATCGCTTGATACTGACACCTGCCTCCAGGCATCTCTGCAGGATGACATGGCCCACCATAACAAATGCTGCTTATAGATCCAATGACAGCAGCAAGGAAGTGCCACCTTTGTCTGCATTCGAATGGAGATCTGCTTAAGCCATCAAGGCTGTCTCTGTCCTGTTGCCCTGCCTGAAACTCAACTGAAAGAGGTTTAGAGCAGAAGTGTTATTCAGAAAGACCTGGAGATGCTACTCAAGTACAAGCACAATACCTTTATTGGCACAGTGAATTTAACATGACATGAGATGCTACCAGAGATCATTTCGGGGGGGATCGCGGGGGAACACAGTTCCCCCGGGTGAGGTACGGGGGGCAGGGTACATGACAAAGCCCCACCCCCTGCTTCCGGCCGCCCTGCTTCCGGCCCTCATTCAGCCAGGAGGAGGCAGGAGAAGAGGGAGGGTAAGTTGCTTCCTCCCTGCCTCTCCCCACGCTTGCCTGCCTGGGGCCAGGGAGGGCCTTTGCGTGGCTTCCTTGCACTCCCGCCGACCTTGCAGGTCCACTGCTGGGCCCCTCATGGGGCTCGGCTGTGGAGCTGCAAGGCCGGCGGTAGCGTCTGGGACCGTTGGGGACGGGGTGTGTGGCCTTATGGCACACTTCCGGTGATGTCAGGGGGTGTGGCATATGCTAATGAGTTATGCTAATGAGTTCCCCTAGCTCTTTTTCTACGAAATGACCCCTGGATGCTACGCTGTCAGCTGTCTTGCCCAGAAAGGGCAGATGAGAGACCAGACAATAATTGGCCACATCATTCCTTTCCAGCAATAGTTTTTACAGGAACATGTGAATAGCTGCATCCTTTAACAGTTACATAGCATTGTATAATTTTATAGTGCTTTGTTTTACTATACTCTCCTGTAGTGGAACTTTAAAACCTTTTGAAAATACTGTTATGGTAATAACATGATGCTGGGAAGGCAGGCAGTGCAGGGACATGCCATGCAGTGAACAGGGCAAGGAAAATCAGGCACCTCGGCAGTTGATTTATTCCATATAATTTTTATTACCTTATTCCATAAAGCCTTATTACATGTAACACTGCGGCATTTTAAAGCTAAATAATAATGAAGTCTTATGTGTCTGTTCTGCTCTTTAGGAACACTGGTCCTTTATCTTAAGTGATTTACACCTGACTTCCTCCAAAACGTATCTCAAGTAATATGCAGTGGAACTTTGACAAACTTATTTTTCGTAATTACAATTATAATTTTTGAAGAACTTCTATGAAAAGGCATCTTAACATTTTTATAATACTTAAGACAAAACTGACCAGAAAAGAAGAGAATTGAGGATACAAGATCGCTTCCAAAAAAGAAAAGTAAATTCATCCTAGTACTGATACTCTGTTATCTTAAAGAGTGAGAGCTGCTGTACAACTTTTTCTTGCCCAAGGTGGGGCCCAGGGCCACCACACCCTCCAGATTCTCCTTTCTGTTAGGTATGCCTCAGAAAGGGTCTCAAAATTCAGAGAAGGGTTGGCAACCAGTGTGGTATAGTGGTTAAGAGTTGCGGACTCTAATCTGGAGAACCGGGTTTGATTTCCTACTTCTCCATATGAAGCCTGCTGGGTGACCTTGGGCCAGTCACAGTTTCTCTCAGAACTCTCTCAGCCCATCTACCTCACAAGGTGCCTGTTGTGAAGAAAGGAAGGGAAAGTGATTGTAAGCCCCTTTTGAGACTCCTTAGGGTAGAGAAAGGAGCTGCGGTGGCTCAAGTGGTTAAGACACTGAACAGGCTGTGGAAGGTCAGTAGTTCAGCAGTTCGAGACCCGGGTGCTGCAAGACGGAGTGAGCTCCCCGTCTCTAGTTCCAGCTCCTGCCAACCTAGCAGTTCGAAAGCAAGAAATTGCAAGTAGATAAATAGGTACCACTTTGGTGGGAAGGTAACAGCGTTCCGTGCACCTTGGTGTTTAGTCATGCTGGCCACATGACCACGGAAATGTCTTCAGACAGCGCTGGCTCTTCAGCTTTTGAAACGGAGATGAGTACCGCAACCCTAGAGTCGGATTCGACTGGCTTTCGAGCAAGGGAACCTTTACCTTTTTAGGGTAGAGAAAAGTGGGGTCTAAAAACCAAATCTTCTTCTCTGACCAGCAACCTCTCCCTTACTGACATAGGATAGATTTCATCCTTCCTCCCTAGCCTTCTCTGAGCTGACCTAATAAAGTCTTTTCTGGTGGGGGGGTAAGCTGACCCTGGACTCCTGCACTGCCCTCTCTTCAAGTTCAGGCCTGTGGTGATCAAAGGGAATCTAGGTCACTGGCTTCCCTGGCTGGGCCCTCTCTTCTCCTGCCCTGCCTTCCCCTGAAGTAAGGCTGCTCTGCCTGCCTATACAGGCCCCAGTTGCTGCTGGCCTCCTACTTTGGCATGTTCCCAGGTGCCACTGGCTGCCTGAGCCCTACCTCCTGAGGCATGCATTGGGGCTGCTTGTACATTTCTGGGTGTGGCCTTGTCTTTGCTACTTTCCCCACAACCTCTTGTTGGATTGCTTGCCTCATTGGTGCCTTCACAAGGCTGTCCCCTGCTGGAATCTCCTCTGGAGCAGGTGAGTGCAGGGGTGGGGCAACCCCCCCCCCCATAGCTACATATGGAACCTCTTTCTGTTACCATTAACTGGAGCTCAAGACACACACTACTGCATATATAACTGGATCTTTGGTAAGCAAAAAGAATGCCATTCACAGCTCCCCCCAACCCACCCACCCTTCATTGCTATGTAAGTAAGAACTACTTTTGAGCTGTCTCCCAAGAATTCTTGAGGGGCTTAACATACAATGAAGCCCTCTTCAGCATAAAAAGCTTAGTCCTTTCTTATTGGGCATAAACACTAAGCCAAGGAGAGAATGTGTCTGAGAGCCTCTTTGGAAAGGGAAAGGTTGAATGAGCCTTGGCAGTCGTGTTAAATAAGGCAGCAACTGTACCATTGCATTAGATTCTGCACCCCTTAAATAGAAACAGAAGTCATTATGAGAAGTCATCATGATCAGCTAGTATCAAAGGATGACAATAGCTAGGTTAGTATGCTGCATCGTTGCTGATGACCAGCAGGAAATATTGCATATTGACTAGGGATGGGCATGAACCACATTTCTGTGGTTCGGTTCATTGCTGAACCACAAACCAATACACTGGTTCTAATCGGTTCATGAGCCATTTAAAGTTTAAGCCCCTGCTTTCTGCTCCTCACAGCTTTTCACATGGAGCAGAAAGCAGGGGTTTAAATGGTTGGGAGCCATTTAAACAAAACAGCTGAGTGGTGGGTAGTTCCCGGCAGCTTTTTGTGGGGAGCAGAAAGCAGTGGTGTAAATGGCTCCCAGTTGTTTTTCGTGAATAGCACAAATTTGCTGTTCATGAACTTGCGTGAACTGCATCAATATTCGTGAAAGTTTGTGGTGATTCTTTAGTTCACAAACATTGCTTCATGAACTGGCCAAAATTAATAATGAACTTTAGTTTGTCAGCTAGTTTGTGCCCATTCCCTGATACTGACATCCTAGGTGTCCATAGAAACATAGCTGTTAATCTTTACGAACATTAATTTTAAACATTTGTGAATAAAAGACAATTTCCCTGATGGAGCTTACTGGTGGCAATGAAAGGGAAAGCAGCATTAGAAACCCATTATGTAAAACAGTGCATTTACTCATGATGTAAAGTACATACTGATGGAGGCATTGATCTGGACAGCAGTCTAATGTGTTTGTGCAGGCAATAGAGAGCTGATCCTGGTGTGTTCCAAAAGATGCCTCTAGGTCACACACAGTGGGGGCTTGCCTGTGAACCTGCTAGGCCAGTATGGGGTGGGTTCATCTCCTAACTGGAGTCCCCAGATAAAAAAGAAGGGATGATCTCTAATTTCAGCCAGGACCTCCTCTCTCCCAATTATAGCCTTTCTTCTTCCTGAGTGCAGGGCAAGCTCAGTTCATCCCAGTAGTCTAGATTTCCATACTAAGATTTCTAATTTGTACAAACAGAAAGTTCATCTTCAAATGTCTGAATAAATTATTCACTATTCTGTTTGCATTGAACCAGCAAAATACAGAGAATTAACAACAGAGCACTTTCTCTATGCAACTCTGCTCGTCCTCCACCACAAAAAATGTTACAAAATCCTCACCAATCTAGTCAATAACAATGCTTGGTGAGCATGTATGTCTCACCCAGCAATACACATTTGCTTTGCAATTTGAGGTACCTTTGATTTTGGAGCCTGCTTTGCATATATGATAGAACTGTATTTAAGTAAGAGATAAATTGGCTATACCAGACTTTGCTCCTATTGATTGCTGAGCTGGAGTGAGCTAGGACCCTTTCTTTTAATTCACTTTTGGATCTCTCTCTGCAGGGACAACAGCTACCCCTTGGCCAAAATCTTCCACATTCAGCACCTTGGTCACTACAAAAAGGATACTTGAAACCATGCCAGCCACAGACCATGAAGCTATCACAGAGCATAGCACCGATGAATCTACATCGCCTCCAAGTTTTACTGACATTGATGGAAGTGTGCTTACACTGGCTGCAGCAACCTCTGAGGCTGCCTCCTCCACATTCAGGCCTCACGGAACCACACCAATGGAAATGAAGAGACTAACTGATCATGTGCAGGAGAAGACATCTGGATTACATATGGAAGATTATGATGAAAGTACATACTAGGGCTTGCTGTTATCCCCATACCAAGGACAACAGAAACAGTGGGAGGAGACTAGATATATGTTCTTGGGGGATCAGGGAAACATGTATGCATAAGCTCTTGTGCCAGAACAAGTTTGAGCTTAGAAGTGATAGGGTGGTGTTCAGATTTATCATCTTGTATTCGTTGACTCATGAGTTTCTTCTTTTCATCTCTTCAGATCTGCCTAGTATACCAACAGATGGCCCTATAGGTGGGGACCCCTTGGTGATTGCTGTCATCTTTATTTTCACCGTGACAGTAGGGATCCTGGCTCTGATGGGTTTCTTAAGGTACCGTCAGCGCAACAATCGGCTACAGTTCCGGCGCCTCCAAGACTTGCCTATGGTGAGTGCCCGCCATTAGTCCCTCTGCTTGAGCTCCATCCCTGACTTCACTGATTCCTCTCTTCAGTCCTGTGCTTTCTTACTATCACCTTAACAGTCCTTTGCTGGGGCTCGGGGAGAGCATTTTAAGGCATTGTTTCAAGATCATGATCAGAATGCATGTATGGAAAGGAGGTGAGATATGTATTGCAGCCAGCCCCGACTTGGGGAATGTTCAAGCATAAGCTTTAGTGTGAATAGTGGCTTCAATTATGTCCTTGGAGTTAAGGCTACGAAGGGGATTCAGTGCTTCTCAGAAACTCTTTTAGACCATTTAAGAAAGACTGTAAGTTGGCATAATGTATTTCTTTTCCAGCAGTGGTGGGTAGCAGTTTGGGATCCCATTCCAAAGGGTCCTGAGCTATGGATCATATCATTAGGAAAACTGGTCTCATCTGAAGCTCATCCATCTCTTTCAATGATGATAATTCTTCGACATGTCCAGGACTTTAGATTACTTCTGGATGCTTGCCTGTGAATGATAGGTGGCAGTATCAAAATGGATGGGCACTTGTGCACTGCTTCCTTTACTCGATGCCCTTTACTAACTCTTCTTTTTGATTTCAGGATGACATGATGGAGGATACACCTCTTTCCCTGTACAGCTACTAGGGAAGACCATTTAGCATCCTGATTGGGACAAACCAAGGAAGGCACAATGCCTGCAAAGATTCTGACTGGGCAGATGATTCCCTGAAAGATATACGGGGCTGCTGTATTGATTTGCACATGACTATGAAGTTGTGACTCCAATGACATTTTTTCTTAGTGCTCGTTGTGAGAACTGGAGCCAGCCTGACCCAGGATTTTCCTCTGGTACCTCTCTACTCTGGGCTCAGCAGGAGAGTGGGTGCACTAACTCCTATTAACAATGCCAAGCGAAGCTTTTCCTGGACTTCTGAGAGCTGCACTAAAGGACTCTTGTATAAGAAATGGGAAGAAAGCCTAGCACAAGCCATATTTAAGAATGGAAGTGCAAACCATGCCATGATATGGAGACCCAGTTGGCTCCCTCTGAGTTCTGTTTTAAGAAATTGTTTTTGCACTTCTGTTTACTTCCTTCCTTCCTTTTAGTAGTAGGATTTAGTGATTACAGAAGGAATACAGGGAGTAGTTGATTCCTTGCACTCCTTGCTAGCCAAAAAGTAGTCTTGCTACTGATGAAGAAGCACACCCTTTATTGCTGTTACATTGTTTTCAGGAAGAGAGAATGCAGTTGTGATTTGAATGTGCTTGATGTTTGTTAGCTAGTATCACGGTTGTTATAGTCCTGGTGCCTGAAAAGGGTTTTTGTTATGGATGTGACAGTTGTGTCCTCTTAAAGCCTTTGTTCTCCATGTACCTCCTTGTTACTTCCTTACCAGTTAGGAACCTTAGAACTGCTTTGTGCCTTGTCTGCAGAATGATGCACATATTATTGCACATAGGTTGGGTCCAAAGGTTGCCTTTTGTGAGCAAATAATGGAGGACACGGGAAGGACCCCTTTTGCTCACATTTCCTTGGATTCAGCTCCATGCCCTTTCTAATGGCTTTAGTTTTGCCCCCTCCTAAACTGCCATATAATCTTAAAAACTGTTACATGTACCCTTCCTAAGGCTTTCTGTGATTGTGGGGGAAATGGGGAAGGGGAGAACAAACACAGTTTTTGTTGTATGCCTACATTAAGGTACTTTTAACAAAAAGATCTCTTAATCCTCTCTAGTTTCCTTCATTTTACTGCCTTGCCCATTGTCTGCTCACCTTTTTCTCTTTTACATCCTTAGCTTTCTGAAGAGCCAATAAGGTATCTTCTTGTTGGGATTGTTTTATTATAAAATGTACAAATAAAAATGCATTTGTTGTTTTCAGATACCTTATTTTCCTTGTTTGGAAATTCTTTGTTGTAGATTTGCTGAGATTATGTGATTGCTATAATTTACATCAGTTTAGATCCCAATAAATTCAAAATTCCTGTCCTTTTCACGGGGCTGCTATTGTCCCCTAACACCTTTCATGAAATAGGAAGCAGCACAGATAATATGGAAAAAAGCTGATGAGTGCCCTGGAAACAAAAGACAGAAACCTGCATCTTTACAGTTATACCTTGCTTTTCTCCCCAACTTACATCATTGGGCTGCGGTCAGACGTGCAGTTTGATCTGCTGTTGCCCCATGTCTAATTAATCCAGGTTATTTTGTAACAGAATACTGATCAGACTCACCCCTTTTGGCACTAGGGCTCCCAAGTCTTGCCAAACCGCAGCGGGGGATCGCATCTCTTTGCAGAATCCCTGCCGCGAGGACGGCAAGATGCGTTGCACCCGCCGTCGCCAGGACATGACGCTACGCGTCACTCTGGCAACGGGGCTGTTTGGAGCCCTGAACAACTTCGTATCATCCGCAAATTTTGCCACTTCACTGCTTACTCCCAACTCCAAATCATTAATGAATAAGTTAAAAAGCAGTGGACCAAGTACTGATCCCTGTGGTACCCCACTGCTTACCACCCTCCACTGAGATAATTGCCCATTTATACTCACTCTCTGTTTTCTATTAATTAGCCAGTTTTTGATCCATAAAAGGACTTGTTCTTTTACCCCATGATTTTTTAGCTTACTTAGGAGCCTTTGATGAGGAACTTTATCAAAAGCTTTCTGGAAGTCAAGGTAAACAATATCTATTGGATCCCCCTTGTCCACATGTTTGTTCACCCCCTCAAAGAACACTAACAGGTTAGTGAGACAAGATCTTCCCTTACAGAACCCATGCTGAATCTGTCTCAATAGGTTTTGTTCATCTATGTGCCTACTAATTCTTTCCTTAATAATGGTTTCCACCAATTTACCCGGCATCGACATCAGACTGACTGGCCTGTAATTTCCCGGATCTCCTCTGGAACCCTTTTTAAAGATGGGAGTGACATTAGCTACCTTCCAGTCCTCAGGAATGGAAGCAGATTTTAAGGAAAAATTACATATTATTGTAAGAAGATACACAAGTTCACATTTGAGTTCTTTCAGAACTCTCGGATGTATGCCATCTGGGCCTGGTGATTTATCAGTTTTTAAGTTGTCTATCAGTTTTAGGACCTCCTCTCTCATCACCTCAATCTGATTCAGGTCTTTCAACACCCCTCCCGAACTCAGCGGCTCTGGAGTGGGCAAGCACCTCTCATCTTCCACAGTGAAGACGGAGGCAAAAAATGCATTTAGCTTATCACCCTTCAGTACTCCTTTTACCCCTTGGTCATCCAAGGGCCCTACTGCCTCCCTGGCTGGTTCCCTGCTTCTAATGTATTTTAAGAAAGTTTTATTGTTGGTTTTTACGTTTTTTGCTATATGCTCCTCATATTCCCTTTTTGCCTGCCTGACCACAGATTTGAATTTTATTTGCCATAGCCTGTGTTCCGTTTTATCAGCCTCACTGTGACTAGCTTTCCGCTGCTTAAAGGAATCCTTTTTACCTTTTACAGCTTCCATTACTTTGTTTGTTAACCATGCAGGCTTTTTCCTAGACCTGTTTGTGCCTTTCCTAACCTGCGAAATATATATTTTTTTGAGCTTCTGGATCGTAGTTTTAAATAGTTTCCAAGCTTCCCCAGTGGTTTTGACCCTTTCTACTTTTCCTTTCAGTTTCCTCCCCACATGTCCCCTCATATCAGAGAAGTTACCCCTTTTAAAGTTAAAAGTGGTTGTGTCAGTCTTTTTGGCCAATTCCCTATTTATACAAATGTTGAACTCAACAACATTATGATCACTGTTCCCAAGTGGTGCAATCACTTTTACATCTCTCACCAGATCTTGAGCGTTACTTAGGACCAAATCAAGGATCACCTATCCCCTGGTAGGTTCCGTGACCATCTGCTCCATAGCACAGTCATTTAGAGTGTCTAGAAACTCAATCTCTTTTTCTCGACTAGAACACATATTGACCCAATCAATGTGTGGGTAGTTAAAATCACCTATTACGATACAGTGTTTTTGTCTAGCTGTGTATGATTCTGCGGATGTGGCCTTTGGTCGTCAAGTACTGCAGTCAGCTCTGTCTGCGGATGACAACCACCCACCCAGTTCTTAGGGGACATTGTTCTGGGAGGTCCCACAAGATGGCCCCCACCTCAGAGGGAGAACGAGCATTGGTACTCACCATGAAGGGTCCTTCTCCTCTGAGGTCTGGAGGACATCTTGGCCCTCCCAGGTCGTCATCCTTTCCGCAGACTACCGACAGCAGGTTGGCGACCAGACAGAAAGAGAGGGAGAGTAAAGGGAGATTCTAAGAGAGAGAGGACGCAAATTCAATCTACATTGCAGAAAGAGAGTTCTTGCCTTGTCCTTTTTTCTTCTCTTGTTCTTCCTGTTCCAGTTAATGTTACTCTGTTGTTTTAAGTTCTTTCTCCTGTAACATAGTTTAATGCATTGCTTTTCGGAGCACCGGAACTGAGCCAAGGGTGACTCCCACCAAAGGAAACAGGAAGAAGTTGAACTTAGTCCTGCCTCCCTGATGATGTCCTCCAGACCTCAGAGGAGAAGGCCCCTTTATGAGTACCAATGGTCATTCACTGCCACCCTCCTCCTCTAAACTTTTCAATTAACCCCTTCCCCAAAGCATAGAAAAAAGCTGAAGTACAGAGGCGTCTTTCTTTGAAAGTTCTTATAAAGAAAGTTTTGAGCAGCCCCTGTGGAAGAGAGGGAGAGAGGTGTGAATATGCAGTTATGTGCACATTGCTAACTAGTAATAAAATGGCAGCTGGAAAACAAGAGACAAGTCAGACCTGCTGAGGGCTTGGGTGTGCAACAGAGCGACCAGACAATAGGAAATCTATTTTGGAACCAGCTCAGACCAACAGGGCTGGACTTTCCCAGGCATCAAAGAAACATGCAGTAAAGGGGGGGAATGGGCCACAGACGACTGGGGCATGACAGACAGAAGGGAACAGCAACAGCAACAGATCAAACTGCACATCTGATCACAGCCATTCTTCCTTTCTCCATTTTATCTTCACAACTATAACCCTGTGTGGGAGGTTAGGCTGAGAATGGTCCAAGATCACCCAGCAAGCTTCCATAGCACAGCAGGAAGCAGGAATTTGAACCTCTGTCTCTGAGATCCTAGCCCAACTGTAACCATTCCACAATACTGGCAGGGTTGGGTGTCTTTCTCTTTAGTGAGGGGGAAAGTGCTATGATGCAGTTTGAAACCTCTCTAGAAATTCTAATGCATAGTGGGAATTTTGAAAACCTCCCCTAAGTGGCTAGAGTTGCAACCATATCACTAGACAAGCTTAGGTCTGCCAACTCTGGGTTGGGAAATTACTGGGGATTTGGGAGGGAGCCTGGGAAGGGGAGGGACAGCAGCGGGGTAGAATTCCAGAGAGGTCCACCCTCTGCTTTCTCTAGAGGAGCTGGTCTCTAGTCTGGAGATCAATTGTAATTCCTGGAGATCTCCAGACTCCAACTGGAGGTTGGCAGCCCTGCTAGAAACCCAACACTGCTGATAGGATCAGGCTGCATGGCTTCCTTGTAACTTTTTACTCTGATGCGTGCCCCTGAGATTGGTGAGACTCATCACCCCTGAAATAAATTTTTAGAACTGAAGACCCAATTCCCAGTGATCATGCCCAGGAAGGGGTTGAGGGAGGCACAGTCCCTGCTCAGTGTTTCCGTGTCCCCTTCAAAGGAGTTATACCCCTAGTTTGGAAATGAGTGGATTTTGATGTTGCAGCTTCCCCGTGGGGGCTGGGTCGAAAAGGTATTTGAGGTTTCCCTGCACAACGAAGGAAAACTGTCAGTGGCAGAACAGGCAAGGCCAACTCCGTCTATTTCCCTTTTGAAGGCAGAACAAGCCTCTGATGATCCTTTCTGGGTTGTTTTTTTTAAATTAATTCCAGACTCAGCATAATTATGTTCAGTAATAAGAGGCAAGAAATCTATCTGTGTAGTTACCTTTGAAGTGAAAAATGGGTGGGGCACAAAATCCAGATAAAAAGAGATCAGCTCCTGCAACCTAGCCACTTCCTCATGGGAGTGTGTCTGTGGTAAAACAATAAAACGAGGACAAACTATACACAATATAAAGGCAAGCAAAGCCAGCCAGCACTGGAAATCATTTGCTCAGGGAAGAAGCTTGAGGTCATTTAGCTGGAAGGGTGTTTTGTTTGTAAAGTATACCACTAGAAAATAAATTCTCTCAATAAGATCATTATGCTGTGTTGGCTACTGCCAGTTCCCATGAAATTTGACTTTGGATATGCCCATATGGCTTAGTCATCCCCTTAGTAAACATGAGACTGCTTATATCTACCTCAAATATTAGCTTTGAAGAACCTATTATTTTTATTTCTTCTTAGATGCATTAAACATTTAATATATGGATGTACTCTACAGGCACATGACATTGGCCATGACAGCAAATATGTTCACTGGCACATATGTGATGTGGCTCCAAACTCAAGAGTAATTTTACCTAGCAACAAATTTATAGGCAGAGCTGGCCTAAGAGCCATCTGAACACTGTGCTCCCCTCATCACATTGCAAGAGATTTCAGCCCATCCCTTTTGGGTGCTGTTTCTTTGCTGATCCAAGCAGCTGTTTGACTAGCTTGCATATAGTCAGGGCTGTTGAATTTATAGGCAGCCAAACTTAAAATGTTGCAGAATATACTTTAATATTTGCCTAGGAAGGACAACAGTGAGGGGGAAGGGAACATGATAGGTCTTGTAAAATTATGCATGGTTTGGGAAAATGGTGAGTTTTTTATTCCTGTGTTCTCGCGATACCAAAATTTGAGAGGTGCAATGGAGTAGATCTGGGACAGAAAAGAATATGCTGTTCCCCCAGAATGTAATTAACATGCAGGATTCACTGCTACAAATATCAATAACCTTTAGAGCTCTCTGAAAGAAGGCTAGACAAATTCATAGAGGATAAATCTATCAATGACTATTAGTTCAAAACGGCATCCAAGTGCTGATGCTGGAAGGCAATAGTGGGAGAAATGTCCTGATGTAGGCTTTCTAGAGGAATATTTTACACTTATGGGAAACAGGCTAATGAATCAGATTCACCCTTGGTCTGATTCAGCAGAACCTAAGATTTACCAGAGAGATAAAAGGTTGCTCACACAAGTTTTGGGGTTGCATAATGCTTTGCTTAGGGGCAACTGCTTTTCTCTATTAAGAGCAGTTGAACCAACCCAGATTTTACTCTAAATCCAAAGAAGCCAAAGCACTAGAAAACCAGCTCCACTGGGCAAACTGGAGCCAAACAAACCACACGGTGTTACATAAGGCTATATCACTCAATAGAAGCAGCCACAGGGTTTTATTTCAAGCCAATACTCATACTGAGATTTGAGTTATTTTTAGAGATGATTCAAAGGTCACAGCCAGATGGAAAGTTCCATTTTCCCCCCAACATAGCCTTAGTAATCAAAGTTTTAAACAAATGAGAAATCTGCCTACTGAATCTGTGAGCCTTATCAGCTCCCACTTGCTCCAAACCCTAACATCATACTTTTTTTGGGACACAATAAAATGGACAGCAAAACTGAGATGTGCAACTCAAGCATTCTTTTTAGAGAGAAGCTGCATAAAACATTTTCTTGTTCCTTGTGTATTAAGGGGTACAGCTCATAGTCAAATTCCCCTAGAAGTTGTGCTTGTTTCCTTTTAATATCAGTGATTTCAATGTTAGATTTTCACTCTCAGGATCTCAAATAGCAGTCTGTCTTCCAGTCAGCAGGCTACTTGAGTACACAGTGCAAACAACAATAAAGCTTCGGTGGCAATAATTATAAAGACCAGTCTCCAAGACGTATAGCACCCTTGTGCTGCTGTTCTTTTCTGGATAACGAGAATGCCTTCCTTTTCTTGATGCATGTTAAAATGCCAAGCCAAAGAAGAAAAGAGATTGGATTTATACCCCGCCCTTCACTACCCGAAGGTGTCTCAGAGTGGCTTACAAACTCCTTTCCCTTCCCCTCCCCACAACAGACACCCTGTGAGGTAGGTGGGGCTAAGAGAGCTCTGACAGAAACTGCACTTTTTCAAGGACAGCTCTTATCAGAACTACGGCTTGCCCAAGGTCATCCAGCCAGGTGCAAGTGGAGGAGGGGGGAATCAAACCCGGTTCTCCCAGATTAGAGTCCACACACTTAACTACTACATCAAACTGTAGATATTCTGTCTTGCATTAAACTGCCACAGTGCAATACCCTTAGAGTAGGGTTACCATTCCCCCGATGGGGGTGGGGGTTTACCCGCTTTCGGGGCTCTCAATCCACTGGCCCCAATGCAGCGGGCGGGGGAACACCACTCACACCAACGTGCCTGGCACAATGATGTCACCCAGAGGTAACATTATCATGTAGGGCACATTGTGGGGGACACAGTCTATCATAGAGTTTTTCCTCAAATGATTGAGCATTCCCCTGCAACGTGCCCAGCATGATGACGTCACTTCCAGGTGATGTTATCACAGCACGTGCGCCAAAAGCTCCAGGGGACAAAGAGGGAGCCCCCCACTGACAGCCAGGTAAGACCTGGCAAACCTACCTTAGAGGGACACTATAATGCAGGAACTCAACTGGTAAAGCAGATAATTCCTGTTATACTTAATCATGGTGCACTGAAATCACTCAGGAAGTTAAAAGAGGGAATTTGGCTACCTCAAACTTTATTCCATACATACATCCTTTCCATTTATCAAAGCTTAAATTCTATCAGATACCAGTGTCAAGTGAACCATGCACCAGTCAAATTTGCTTGCGAACACAGGATTTGTCACCCAAACACAGTTATTTACACATAAAAACAAGCCTGTGTGTTATAAACTGGAGCAGATGGCATTTGCCCAGCACTTTGAACCAAGAAAGAACATCTGTTGATCTAATCCTGTGGGCTAATTTCTCTCCTTTTCCCCATCTTTAATTCTTTTTCTTTCCAAAGAGAGTTTTTCTTGAAATTAGATATGCTGCCTGCTCCAGCCGGTTCTCCCAAGATTTCCACGCAGGCTTGCTTCTTGAACAGTATTTGGAAGTATAAGACACAACTTTGTGCAATGTGCTGATGTGACCACACACATGAAATCCAGGTAACTACATTACACAGGCAGATTATGATTGTGGTGAGGACTCTGAATCCATTGTAATGAACTGGTACTATTCATCTGAACCTCGGCAAGGTGAAGATGCAGTTGTAACAGCTGCAATTTTAGGACAAATAAGCCATCCTGTCACCACAAAGCCCACATTAGGTATTTCAAAGTTAAACAGAAGGGTCCTATACCAAATTGCACATCCATGCCTGTTATTTCTTTCCAGATTTTAATCAGTAGGACCACCAGAGTTCTGTCTGGGGCAGAAAGGACACTGATAAGTGTGTCATTTTGCCATATATTTTTATTTAGGAAACTGTACATTCCCGCCCCCCAACCTGACCCTCAGAAGTGACACCATCACTCAGGCAAATATGTATTTAGGGAGGTAGATACCACAGTCTATTCCTCCTCAGCACAACAATTCTGTGTGTATAAACAGGCTAGACTTCCACAGTACTTCCTAAACATCCCCTCCTGGTCTTAGGTGGAAGACCCTATGGGGGCATGTCACTAAAACATTTTACTGGGCTGTAATGTACATCCAGCAGCAGTAAGACTGTGCTTGACACTTGACAGTACATATAGGACATCACTCACTGTCCCAATAAGGCTAATTTAGTCCATCAGAAGAAGCAAGTATGTACTGCTTCCTTTCCTCCTCATTTTGCATCAAGCGTGCTGAATGCAGACAGGAAGATGTTTTGTGGACACAGTCGGTTCAACAGACTGACAGAAATGCCTCCAGGTGGATTAGTCTGAACTGAGCACCACACAGTCTGATTTGCAAGGAAACAAACAAATCATGATCTTAAACTGTGCACACATTTAACATGGCAAAATATGGATATTATGAATTACTAGTTCTTGAAAGTCTTAACATGAACTCCTTTCCCTTACAAGCACACACACAGGAAACAGCAACTTAACTGTTCTTTTCTGGAAAGTAAAGCAAGAAGCCATTGGACAAGACAAACACACAGCATTATTGAACAGATTCAAGCCCCCACATCATTCTTTAATGTACTAACATTGTTTGAGTTACACACCAAGCTAAAACCACTTTCTGTCTCAGGTTGCATCTGTACAAAAACCAGCTCAGCATACAGGGGAGCACACCATAAGTTTCTCTTCTCTTTAAAATTTTTATAAGCTAGAAAGAATGATCCAGTCTTTTGGAGAAGCTTTATAGGTCACTCAAGCTCAGCTCAGGCAGACTGGTGGACAGCCCACTGTTAAGTTCTGCTCCCTCCAACATGCTACTAGCCTTCCCTCCAGGGGTGCTCTTCTCCATCTCCAAGCTAGGTATGGAAATCTCATTGTCATCTAAAAATACAAAACAGAGCAATTAGCCCATCACTCTGACCTTGATTAACACATACCCACCATGCAGCACAAGACAATACACACCCACATCACCAAATCAGCATTTTGCCCTTTACATTTTATTGCAAGTGATGCTGAAATAGTTCAGTGATCAAGAGCTCCAGAAGACCCTGCAGGAACAAAACTATAACTTGTTTCCCTTTGGAAAACTCAAAGGGTTGCTTCATATGACTGCCATACTAGAGTTCAAATTCTTAGGGCAAAGGGACTCCATGAAATCATTCTAGGAAAGGTGCATAAACCAGCCTGAATGCCCAAAGCAAGATCTACTAGAATCGGCTCCTTCACACAGAGTGAATCAGCAGGATTCATGTAGTGAAAAATGCAAATGCAAAGCGGTTTAATAGACCACCACAACCTCTCCAAATACCATTCACAAGAATTAAGCATCTTAATCAAATAGGGCGTGAGTTTCCCAGAATAGAATGTTAAGCTCTTTATTCCCCAAACTGGAGTATTCACAACACAGTTATTGATGAAACAAAAACTAAAATTCCAGGAACAAATATGTGAATGAAATACGGCAAAGAATATCAGAGGGCATAAAACCAGATGCGAGGACCAAGGATGTGAGTGTGCACATGAGCATGCACACACACAAACACATCCTGCATCATGGGTCTCACGATGGATAACCAAAAATTTTATATAATGATACAGGCAGTTGCCTCATTTCCCAGTTTAACAAGAAACAGTGGCTGTATCAATCCAGTCCAGATCCTTGCAAAGTTACTTTAGGCTTTTACAGATCGGTGGGAGGACTAAAAAAAAAGATACCGAGGGAGCTGACATAAAATTGCAAGACTGAAGACGTAAAGCTCCAAACCTATGGAAAGATGTAAGGAGTAAGTCTATTACACTCAACAAAACGTATTTCTGAGTAAACATGTATACAATTAGGTTGCATAAACCATGAGGATGAACAGAAGTTACACAAAAAGTAGAAACCCTGCCTAGCATTCTTTTGGTTTCTGAGCTGTAGCAGATTCCTGCATATTTTTAAACTTCTTCACAGCCATGAGGGCCAAAAATCTACTGCATTCTGGATTCTGTGACTGACATTGCACAGGTTCTCTGAACGAAAGTTTTTCTGCATCACTGCCATGTCAGAATAGCACTCCACTGGGGGGGAAGTTGCCCTCCTCCCATTGCAAGGTAAACTAGTAAAGAAATTCCAGGCCTGAACATCCTCACATCTTTACAGAAAAGAAATAATGCTGTTCAGAAAATTCCAATTACTTCAAGTCGCACCAGCAAGTTCTGCAATTTCTGGTTCACTGAAGAGTTCATCTGAGCTGACATCAGTGAGACTGAGCTCGGAAGCTGAATCATCACACAGAAAGGATGACAAGATATCGTCATACTGTAATCCGTTCCTTTTTTCTAGGAGACAAATATCCAAAGATTAGGAAGACTACCGGCTCATTGCCCAGTTTCCCAATGACTTAACACCAGCAACATCAGCTGAAAGGCTGCCCTTCTAATTGTACAAAGCTCTAATGGCCTGGCAGCAAACTGTATGTACAACAGAAGCTTTGCACATGTTCTCCCTTTCCCTCCCCTTTCGGTTTTTATTGTTTTCATAAACATAAAAAGGTTTATACAAATGAGAGTACCTCTTCTATACAGTTTTGGAATGTGCACTACAAGCTTACTCTGTTACACATGTTAACTGGAGATTGTAGCGGTTGTCAAATCATGTACTTTGAATGCACATTCATGCCACATTTCACATTCAACCATGCCCACTCCTTCCTAGCCAAACATTATTTCCATACAGGATGTGTTCTAAGAACCAGCACTCACTCCGGCGAATGCTTTCCTCCCTCAGTGGCACAGCACACAGCTTGTCCCCAGCATGCAGACTTTTCACTTGTTCTCTTAAGCTGGTAACTGTGGATCTGATTAAAACAAATGTAAAAAACAAGAAAAACATATCAGTGATTGAGGGAAGCACGTGTGTAACAGAGAAAACACCACATCTTTTTTTTATTATGTTTACAAAATTTATACCCTGCCTTTCTGCCCTGATCAGAGCCACCAAGGTGGCTAACAGATTAAAAACATACATATTAAAAATACATCTTAAACACTATTTTAAAAACCTTAAACACTTGAAACCAAGCTAAAACACACATACAATACAATAAAAATACACGCACATAAAAACAATAATTAAAACATAAAGGCAGGAAGGAGGGATCACTGAGGGAGTGCCAGACCAAAAAAAAAAAAGTCTTCACTTGTTGGAGGAGGATGGCAACAGAAGGAGACAGGCAAGTCTATCTCGGGAGTTACAGAGTTTTGGTCCCATGAGTGAGAAGTCTCCCTCCTGGGTTGCTATCCATCTAATCTCAGGAGGCGGGGGCACCTAAAGCAGGACCTCAGGAGGTGATAATAGAATTTGGGTAGCTTCGTAAGGGAGCAGGCACTGCAGACAGACAGTCCCTAAGGGCTACTGAGAGTGGATACAGTCAACTATACATTGGACACAGTGAAAGGAGTAGTCAGTGGTACATATAGGCAGAGAAGGAATGAACAGTTTCGTGAAATCCAACTGCTGGGAATGATGAAGCAAGGAAGCCATAACTGACTGTAATGAGCCAGGACAGCTGGATTGACTTGAAGAACAGATTCAGAATGAGTTTGCAGAAGTGTTGCCTGCTTAGAATCAGTCACAATTTTGAGAGTAAGAGCAACCAGAGAGAAAAGACAGTATGAGTTCTTCTGGATTCAATCAACCATCCTACGAATGATTAACTATCAGCCCTATTAACCTGGCTGATGACAATTGTCAGAGCAAAAGACACTTCTTTACTCAAGAGATTAATTCCAAAGACCATGCCACTCCAGCCAATTTATGAGGCCAAGGCATACTGCAGGTTAAAGGCAAAAATAACAGAATTATTCTACACACAGAGAGAGAAAAAGAATATGGCGTGACAGCACTTCACCACAGTGAATAAAAAAGTGGAAAGAGAAGACTTAAGATGAGAGTTTGAGGTGACATGTCTTATGAGGAGCAGGCAATTTAACTTATTAGTCATCCCTCTTTAAGCAGCACCAAGGGCTTCAAACTTAGGGAGTGGCATGGATCATAAGTCAGAAAACTTCTGAAGTGGTAGCATATGGATCACCATCGTTTAGTGCCAATTTTAGGAAGAATAATGTAGTAACAATCCCTCTAGTGGACTGCTGATTGCTTGCCATAAAGTTGAGAGGCTATTTCCCTTGTCTCTCATGCCTTCTTCTGAATGGGACAAACCGGAGACATACAATTTAGTACACGGGTACATCTGAATCCTGAATTCAGTATAGCACTTGCATATAATTCTGACATTAGCAGCGACAGAGACATATGCCCACTGCAGCACATAAAGCATAGCACATGTTCCCCTACTTGACGTTACTGAGTTCCTGCCGGGTGCCCTGCGACTCACTCCTAGCTCTGTCCAAATTCTGAGTCTGAGTTTTATGACTGTTCATCAGATCTTCCAGCATCTAGGAACAAGAATGAACATGGACAGCCCTGGTTGTAACTCAATATTTTTTTTAAAAAAGGTTGGTTTTTTAAACAATGAATTGCATTCCCATTACATCTTTCCTCCTTAAAATCTTATGAGCAATTGTTGTTAAACAGAACTATGCAATGTCTCACTAAAATCCGCCTGAGAATGTCAGCCATCGCCTACAAGCCAACAGTAGAGTGGCAAACTACACCTGTGTCCACACTCCCACTGCCACAATGTGTTATCTTTCACAGGCCAAGGAAACACAATATAGCCCTTTAGTGGCAGTCTTCATGATAACATCCCAGCCTTAAGGAGAGCCCCAGGGACAGATGCCTTAACACAGTTGGAGAACCAGTAGTGTTTAAGAGGACGCATGTGCCCTGTCCTTTGGGGGGGTGGGGAGTGAGACAGGCAACTGCTTCAGTCTGTGCATATGTTTCCCTCACCCTCACTCATAGTCTCTCTCTTCTGGTATTAAGTCTTGCAGAAAGAGTGCACAGGGACTGAGATTGAATCACATGGTAGGACAGGTTGGAATAAACTGTTGACCCAGCAGTGCTAGAAGCTGTACACCACTACTGGTACATACACTGAATGCTTGACATCAGCTTCACCAGTTGGTCTGAGGCTCATGAAGACCACTAGGTGTGGCAATGATTGGGCAAGGCATTCCAATGCTCCTGGGGAGGGGAAAGTATAGCGGTGGGACTAGGCATGGAGATAAGGGAAGGGGGGGAGAAGTATAATGGCTTGGCCTCCTTCCAGCCCAAATGTTGCTGTTGGCGGCATTTGACATGGTCAACCACCAGTTACTGATCCACCGCCTTGTCGACACAGGAGTTCAGGGATCTGCCTTACAATGGCTTGCCTCGTTTCTTTGAGGTCAGGGACAAAGGGTGGCACTAGGGGAACAATTATCCCAAAGGCACCCACTAAACTATGGAGTGCCTCAAGGGGCAGTGCTCTCCCTGGTGCTATTTAACATCTATATGCACCCCCTTGCTCAGATTGCCTGGAGGCATGGGCTGGGTTGTCACTAATATGCAGATGACACCCAGCTCTATCTGCTGTTGGGTGGCCAGTCTGACTCTAAACCAGAAGATCTGGACCGGGCATTACAAGCCGTGGCTGGTTGGCTTAGACTGAGCCAACTGAAACTGAATCCGACGAAGATGGAGGTCCTGTGCCTGAGTCAGGGCGGTTCAAGGGTAGGGATCCCACTCCCGAACTTCGATGGGGCACTGCTGGTGCCAGCGCTGGAGGTTAGAAGCTTGGGAGTGCTCCTGGACGCCTCCCTAACAATGGAGGCCCAGGGAGTAGCCACTGCCAAGTCAGTCTTCTACCATCTTCGGCTGATCAAGCAGCTGGTTCCCTTCCTCAACTGCAACGACTTTGCAACAGTGCCACGCGATGGTCACCTCGAGACTGGACTACTGTAATGCTCTCTACATGGGGCTGCCCTTGTTGCAAATCTGGAAGCTGCAGCTAGTGCAAAATGCAGCAGCTAGGCTCCTGATGGGCCTCCCTTTGAGGGAGCACATCCAGCCTGCCCTGAAGGCACTGCACTGGCTGCCGATAGCATACCGGATTCGCTTCAAGGTGCTGGTTCTTACGTTTAAAGCCCTTTATGGCCAGGGGCTGACATACCTGAGGGACCACCTTTCCCCATATGTACCCCAGCGAGCACTGCATTCAGGGTCTCAACATCAATTGACCCTTCCGGGCCCCAAAGACATCAGACTGGCAACAATCAGAGCCAGGGCCTTCTGGGTGGCGGCTCCATACTGGTGGAACAAGCTCCCAGAAGAGATCAGGGCCCTGCGGGACCTTTTACAGTTCCGCAGGGCCTGCAAGACAAGCTCTTCCGCCAGGCTTTTGGTTAAGGAGCCACCACCATTAACACCACCAACAACAACATTATCACTAAAGATAGTTAACGATTTAAGACACAGCCCATGCCCTGATTCCACCGTTACAGTCTGTGCCTGCCACATATATATGATAAAGATTGAGAAACTGATAAGGCAGACCGGAGATTATATTAACATAACTGTTACCGCCATCTCTAAGTATTACTTTACAACTAGCTAGCACTTTATGATATCAGATTGTTTTATATGGTTTACCTATGTTATAATAGTTTTTATGTTTTATCCTTTGAAAGCCACCCTGAGCTTGATTTGGTGGGGAGGGCGGGGTATAAATCAAATAAATAAATAAAATATTAGAGAGTGGAAGTAAGAGCCACTGGGTGAGTGGAGCAGAGTGGAAGTGACCAGCTACAGACATCTGTTACAGTCATTCATATTTTAGCTGCACCATCATCCAATTCTTTGCCTTCCTCACTAGTCTTCTTATGATGCCCTTTACCCGTCTTGTCTAAACTAAATTATGAACACACTGAACAGATATTGCACCCCCCTCTGTGCTGGTCACATTGGCACTAAATTAATGGGTAGCAGCAAGCAACTTTCTGAAAACCCTACCTTACAGTACTGACTTTGAGTCCTTCTAATCTCATGAGTTGCAGACATTTGATTGAACAAATCTTCCTCTTGCCGATCTACAAGATGCAATAAGCCATGTCACTGAAAACGCACATGAAGCCATCTTATACAGAATCAGACCATTGGGATCAGTATTGTCTACTCAGACAGGTAGCGTCTCTCCAGGGTCTCAGGTAGAATTTTTCACATCATCTACTGCCTGGTCCTTTTAACTAGAGATGCTGGGGACTGAACCTGGGACCTTCTGCATGCCAAGCAGAGGCTCTTCCACTGAGCCATGGCTCCTCCCCTAAAGTTGGATCCATCTTAATCCTTTCCCCATCAGACATACAGGGCAAGGGCTCTCTAGCTCAACAGTAATGATAGAAAAGAACTGAAAGGTGCAGGAACATCACCAAGTTTTTTTTTCAGCTGCTCCATCTCTCTTCTGATGGACTCACATTCTCGCCATAGGACTTTTTTGCTAGAGAAGATGTAAAATAGAACCATTAGTAACCAGACCACAATTAGTTTCTGGAAATTCAGCTGATGTTTCAAAATGTTGTCACTATGTCCTGAAATGTAGCAAACTGACTGCCATTCTGATGCCTGGAGAGCTAACAAACTAAAAGTTAACCATACCACCTATCTGGGTCCCCACAGCCTAGAAATGAGCCGAAGAGGCAACAATTCTGCATGACTAATTTCAAGTGGCAGCTACAGCAGCAACTTTTATTTCTTGCAAAGCAATTCAGCTCAAGCAAACTGACACATACCATCGTATATTCAAACTGTGTGAGACAGGATGCCTGACTAGATGGACCACTGGTCTGATCCAGCAGGGCTCTTCTGATGATGAACTGCCTAAAAATTGTGCTTTAATTCTCCATGCCGTGCTATGAACACAGCCTTATTCCAGCAGTTTGGTTTTTCTGCAGATGGTACCAGGAAAAGCAATACCATTAGATAGCCCCCAGCCCCAATCCTCTCTAATATTAACTGTGGATTAATTCAAAAAGCTTTTGTTTGATAACCCAAATGCTAACCTCTCCAACATTTCTTGAACAAGGCCAGGGCTGGAATATAGATCAGGGGTGCAGTCACCATCTGACTGCTGAAACATCTGCTGCCGAAGACTATGGACTTCACTCTTTAGCCCTTCCTTCCTCTGTCCCAGCTCCGACTCCAAGCCACCATGGGGGCTCTGCTGCAGTCGATCCACCTCCTCTGCAATAACAAGCAGCACAGGAGGAAGATATTAGCTAGTAACATACCCCTAGATTTGTGCAATGGACAAAGGGCTAAGGGAAACAGAGCCATGGAGATATTTCCTCTCATCTGGGTACCAGTCAGTTCCCCACTTTGTCCTCGTGTTTCAGGTATTATGGGTACCATCTTACTCTCTTCTGTGTTTTACCCTGTTTCTGCCCCTTCTTGTCCAAATCATCTCTATTTCTCCTCCCCAAGTTGGTTGGCGCCCACAGACAAGGCTTTCAATCTTTGAGAAACTCATATAATGAGGAAGTCTGTCACATGTGGGCCAAGCTACATTGCTTGTTAGCAACAACAGGTGGAAAAACTGGTGCAATGCTACTGTACAGTTCTGAATTAAGATAGAGGAGGCACAATGGAGACAGTGTCCAGTTCTCATCTTTGCTAGGCTTGTGTAGGCCTTTCCCTGTATTCCTACAAAGATATAGGAAAGGTCTGCAAAAAGCAGACATTTGAAATTCTCCAAGATACTTGAGCCTTATGCTATATAGGCCTGATCTAGAGACGTTGCTTGGTAAATGCAAAGGAGGAAGCCAATTAGTATTCTGACAAGTCAAATTCTATGTTGGGATGGTAAGAGGAGAAAACCTTTGCTCCTTAGAGCTGACAACTAAACCTTTGTTTCAAAGATAGCTTGAACAGTCAAAATGAAGAAGAAAGCATTGAAGAAGAGATGGCAAAACAGGACAAATGCCTGATACCCTCTAAGTGACTGATACTGTGCTGCTGCAGTTCTTTCTCCTGTTTCAGTTGATGTACAGCTCGAGTGAGGGATTCTATGACCTAGAGAGAAATAAATGAGAACTAGAGTCATGGCAAAAGCACAGACAAGGGGGCTCTCAGGATCCAGATGAGAAACATGGAAGCTTAGAAATGCCAGTGCTAAGGACAGACAATCGGTGAGAGAATAACTTTTCTGAACACACTTATGACGAGAGTGCATCCCATCCTTCCTCCGAGGAGCGTAGGGCACTCCCCCCCAGGTTACAAATCTTAAGAGATGAGTCGTGTGGAAAGGCAGAAACTACCATGTGACACTGTCATATTCTACGCTTTGCATGTGCTTTAGCGTAATGTATTGTTATTTATACCTATTCAATTTGTTAAGTTTGAATCCTCCAAGTTTCAGACAACTCCCCACAACAGAGTAAGGTACGGGGGTGGGGGGGGGGGATGTGCACAAGCATATTAACACACACACACCAGAGCAGAGCTAACACAATCCAGTCCATGGCAGAGAAACCAAGTCATGACAGTGATGATTACCTGAGCTTGTGAATGCAGCTGCTTGCTGATGGCTGAGAGCTCCTCAGTGGCCATTCTACAGCAATGGTTAGTAGCACATGTGAAATGCAAGGGTGGTGACTCAGTCAGAACAGCACTCTCTGGGTTTAGTCTGTCCAGCAATAAATCAGCTGCATGATAGAAAGCAACAGATGCGGCAAATTGTTGAGTAGGGAAGCCATCAAGAACTGGAGTACTACTTTATCCGCCTCCACTAATGTTCACTACAAAAAACTGTAGAATGGGAGTTAATTTGCAGTTTTTAAAAGCAAAGCCTACAGTTGATTCTGTTCCCATATGAGTAACAGATTCACAGACACTGCCATTCTATAGGTTCTCATCCTGTTGAATCAGACCAAAGCCCATGCATCCAGCTCAACATTCATTTTCTTTAATGAAGGTGATGTTCTACCCCTATTGTTTGCTCCCACTATCTTCACATTCTAAAATCAGTTAAGAGTTGCCCCATCTAATTTCCAGCAACAGGGATTACAAACTGATCCTGAAACTTCAGACACTATAGGCATTAAATATATTTTCTTTATTTACAGACAATGTTCCCTCTAAGCTGTGGAGTCTTGTGAGCAAAAATTCTACTTTGTGAGCTACTGGCATTAAAGTTGTGAGTGAGCGATTTGGCTGCTGCATGATTTAGTTTGCTCTGGAGCCATCCTTCCTGAGCTAAGATAAAAATGTGTGAGCCGGAGGCTAAAAAACTGTGAGCTAGCTCACACTAACTCAGCTTAGAGGGAACACTGTTTACAGATGCTTCGGAAATAGCTAGTACAAGCCAGTCATTCTTACCTTTGGAAGTTATGCTGGCTGGGTTCAGACGATGCTATACCAGAAACAGAATAAAGATGAAATAATAATGTTTCAACCATTTCTCTTGGAAACATAGCTCTTTTTTAAAAATATATTTTTATTGGATTTTCCCCAAAAAACCAAAATCAAACACACATATATAGTTATACAAATATATACGGATGAGCATACAGCCACTTTCCCATCAATGTTTAGTACCTAAAATTTCCTTCCTAACCCTACAAGCTCATTTTCCAATCATACAATTTACTCCATTTTTTTCCAAAGGAATGTTCATCTTTCCCTTTTAGTATACATGATAATTTGTCCATTTTGGCGACATCAAGTAGTTTTTGTATAACCTCTGTCCTATCTGGAACTCTGTCCATTTTCCAGTATTTGGCATAAAGTATTCTAGCTGCCGTTATACAATGTAACAACAGATTTTTCTCTATTTTCCCATATATCTCTGGGATCATGTTAAATAGAAACAGTTCTGGTTCCAGTGGTATTATGACACCCGTAATTTCTTTTAACATTTTATCAATCACCCTCCAATAGTCCTTAGCTTTACTGCACGTCCACCACATATGGAAATACGTGCCTACATTCTGCTTGCATTTCCAACATATGTTAGAGACTGTTCTGGAGTACTTTGCTAGTCTGACTGGGTCAGACCCAGTCGGAAACATAGCTCTAAACATTGCTTCCTCTGAGGGACCCTGCAACAAACCCAAGTTAACATGCACTGAGGGAGAAAATTGAGCAAAAGGCAAAATATTTTGTTGTTGTTAATACAGCACCTTCAATGTGCATATAACAAAAACAGGCTAAGACTGTCAGCACAGACTTACAATGCCATGTTTTTCAGGTGTTACCAGCAACTGTCATTCAACAGGTCAGCTGAATAAAGATCAAAGCAAACATTCTTTAAAAATACACCTTAATGATCAATGGGCCCATGGAAAGAACTGCTTCCGAGACGATAGGCTAATTCTTTGAAATTGCTTCTGGCTGGATAGTTAAGTCAACACCCAAGCCATGTAATCATTTACAGTAGAAACCAATTGGAGCAATTTCAGCTCATTGCATAGTACAAGGGAGATGGGATATGGCAACTAGACAGGTGATGGCCCAGAAAAAAAACCTGGAAAAATTGGTGGAGGTTTTTCCCCCTCAGTGAGTCAGTCCCCAAGGGATTAAAAAAAAAATTCCAGTAGAAAAAATGGAAATGTTGGGAGAGCTGAAAAACACTAGAATGAAATGTTCTCTCTTTTGTAACAAGTGAAATGCTTTTTAAGATATGGTTTTAATTCCCCAAAACGTAAAGTATGAATAGATTTATCTACAGCATTTAAGAATGCTCATTCTCATGCATACTGTAGATATATACAACATATTTTCAAGGTTTAAATGCAACTAATTTGGTCCATAATTAATGATATAATATATACGGCAACCACTATTGAAAAGTTTAGCATTTTATGTTGCTAATCCTATCGAGACTGTTTCTGTCCATGTCCTTTAATTTGCTGCAACACTTTTGTTTTATACTTTCATTTTTTTCTCCTCTATCAGATGGCAAAAATTAAGATAGCTGTGCTAAGGTAGCATGGGTACAGTAATTTCCAGTTTCTGCCCTTAGTACTGAGAGTGTATTCATAATTATGCTTATGGAAAACTAAGGCACTTACACTATTAAATTTCATGAATATGCCAAACAGCACAATTTTATTTACTAAGTTATAAATTTAGAGTCAAGTTTAAGAAGATAAATCTTCCAAACTGACCCAAAATGATCATAATAAACAGGAGAGGAAGAGGAAGGAATATAAACATTAAATATTAATATTAGCTGATTTTTAGATGCCAAAAGGCAAGCCATTGCCAAAGGACCTTAAAGGTGGAGGCAAAATTGCAGTACACTTTATGGAAGTCAATATCAAGCATGATAGTCCAGTCCTCCACTGGAGTAACCTCTATTATTTGAGAGAATAGCATTTAAGAGTATAGGAAATGTTAAATTGAGTAAAATATGCTTAAACTGGATAAGTATTACATAGACTTCAAATTTCAAAAAAAAAACACCTGACACCCCCCTGCCCAGTTTGCAGTAAACTTACATCTTACAGCAACCAGTTTTTCCTGTCAAAAATTAAGATCAGAATCCTGACACAAATTAAGCAGGGAATAAAAGAAAGACTGTAAAGCCAGAGTTGCAATGAAGAAGGCATGGTTAAGCCACAGCAGAGATGAGATGGTAGTTATTTTGCATTTTGTACAACATCTACGTAAGATACCGTCTATTTATTCTATGAATCCCTTAAATTTGACTTCAATATCTTGTCCAGATCACCAGATAGAACCCATAACGATTGAATTTGTGCTGCTCCTGAACAGCAACTATACTGTTAATTTATATCTTTTTACCATGTTGTCAACCTACTAGGCTTTCAGGAACTACAAAAAAACAGCTAATTTTAACAATTACCACCAAAAACCTCAGCAGGTTCTTGAAAGCCACTAAAGAATAGTTCTAACTACCAGCATCTTTTTCCCTATCACAGGCAGAAGCCACAGTCAAGGTCATTTTATGTCAACATTCCCTTTATCAGCACAAAATGGGGGGGGGGAATAGAACAGGCTCAGACTTTCTTCATCTGGGAAGATAAACAAGTCAGATGTTCCTCTGCAAGTGAACTTGCCTTAACTTTGGCCATGTTGGCATCTGTTGCACTCAGTATAGAGTTTAGCTCTGTGTCCCAGTTCATCCTGTTGGCAAAAAGATGTTTTAGTAATTCACTGGTTACCAATTTGCATCCTAGGAGCACTTGGCAAACAAGTTTGACCACTAGAAAGTAGAGTGTTGAGTATGCTTACAAAAACAGTAAGCAAAAGCTTCCCTCAACCTATGTCTCACAAGCATCTTGCATAGCTCCGTTGTATGTAGTTTTAAGCCCAGAATCAGAATCCTGCAAAACACACACCATAAAGCACAACTCTCAAAGAACACTGCTTCAGAAAGGCCAGACAGGTATGAATCTGTTAATGAGGGGCTGTGGCTCTCCAGAGCATCAGAGAAAGGCGTTTCCTAGCTCCTGCTGCCTTCATTTGAAGATGCCAGGCACTGAACCTGGGATCTTCTGCACGCTAAAAGCAGAACACCACAATTTCCCAAGTAGTGTGTATTGCAGGTGCGCCCAGCTTTACCTTCATCTATACACCCCCACAATCCATCAAGACCGTGGCTACTGGCAATTCTTCTAAAACCTCCTTAGCAGGGCAGCGACACGCCCTAGAGTGCTTTGTGACAGGTCAGAAACTCTTCACTTGCTTTGTGAATGCAGCCCCCGGCCAGCCCCCGGTGCTCGCAGCTCAGAGGGCTCATACCGCCAACTCCTTCACTAGGGGGTTTAAACAGGGGCGAAGGTCCCCCCTCCCTCCGGCAGCCTCGTCTATAGCGGCGGAAGCTCAACCCAAAAACAAACGAAACCTAACGAGGGGCGAGGAAGGGGGAAAAGATACGTCGGCCTAGCCCAAGAAAGGCCTCACACGACCTGATTGTTTCCGCCATAGAGATTCAAACGCGCAGTCCGACAGCCATTCAAAGCACGAGGCAAATGCCACCTTCCGCTACGCCGCAAAGACTTCTGGCGGTGGAAGTCCTAAAGGCATACTAATCCTTACAAACAGGATCCTTTATGGAACTACATTTCCCAATAGATATTACGCCACAGAACCCGTGGAACTTTGGGAGAAATTGAAAAGCAAGCCTCCCTTCATGCATCACGCTCAGCAATTAGCGATCAATCGGTAAGAGTTTTTTTTAATAAAAAAAACATGGCTGAAGGGCGCGTGCCTTTCATGAAGGTACGGCTCTGGCGTGCCTCACAGGAAACTACGTTACCCATGGTGCTCAGCGCCTAGGTGCCATGGAGAAGCGTGTGGCGCATCTGGAGAAGAGGATCAGTAGCCCCTTGGAGCGTCTGGGGTTTGAGATTCATCCTTTCAAGGTACCGCAGGTGTAGCGGGGTGTCTGTTTCTTGGCACCATAAGTCTAACCAGAGAGATGGTGTCATTATCAGTGCACCGAAGCAATTTCTTGATATGATTTGACCTAACACTGATCTCTGTGATTTTATGTATTTTGATTACATTATTCTGCTGATCCACGTGGTGCCACGTTGAGACATGATATCAAATCTGCTTTGTGCTATGATGAGTTCAGATTACTACTGTTACATTATTACTTCTCTTCCTCGTACAACACCATATTCCCCCCTGAAATTCCTGCCATTATTATTTACTAGCTTAATACATTACTACTTAAACTGTGTGGCTTTGTTACACTCAGGGTATTTAGAAACCCACACATAGGTTAGTATATTGTTTTTCTTCTGCAGGCTTAAAGAGCAGCCCTAAACAGGTATACTCATAATTGGATTCAGGTTTATCAAATGGGGCATACTTCCAGGAACCTGTTCTTAGGCCTGTACTGTATGTCACACAACATTCACATGTGTCACAAATGACATAAGCATTGACATGCACTTTCTAGTGTTGCTTATGAAAATGATGTGTTACATAAGGTAAGTGCTATGTCACACTGTTGCTAATAGTAACATCATTTTGTTTCACCATAACTTTGCTACTGCAAAACAATCATGCAGCCATAGTTTTTGATGTGTAGGAATAGTGATTCTTAATAGACGAAAGCTTCACAAAGTTACAAAAAGGCACTATTTGAACATATTCAGCTTGGTCTTGTGATCAAACGTGATCCGTACCAGATTCTTGTTCCAAATAACTACAAAGGCTATAACAATATTTTTCTTCTTTTTCATTTTGCTTGTTGGGATCTGGATACATGGGTTGCTGTTTTTTTTAAAATGATAAAAGGAACACCTCTGGCTTTAAGCAAGGGATTCACTCAGTGGTTATTGCTAGGCAAACACAGTATTCCAGTCTTCGAATTTCTGTGAGTGGAAAGGCAGGGGGAGGGGGCTTGGCCTTTTCCAGGCCTGTTTTGGCCGTTGAGGGCCAGACCTGATTGCCAGCTCCAAGTTGGGAAATTCCTGGAGATTTTGTGGTGGAGTCTGAGGAGGGCAGGGTCTGAGGAGGGCAGGGTTTGTGGAGGGTAGAGGCCTCAGTCAGATATAGCACCATTTTCTCCAGGGGGATGGTTGTCTTGAGTTCAGTTATAATTCTGGAAGATCTCCATGTCCCACCTGGAGAACAGCAAGCCACACCTGGGAGCAAACTCTGGGTGACTTGATACTAACTGACTTGCATGACTCAGGCCCCTGCCACACGGCAGGGAATCCACGAGGTAAAGCGCGGCTAAATAGAGCCGCTCCAACGTTGAGACGCTGCGGCGGGATCCCACGGATCCCCTGGCCGCAGCGCCTCTCCTCCCCGGCAAGAGCAGACGCCGGGGAGGACGAGCCAGATGGGAGGGGGAGGCTGCCGAACTGCGCATGCCCGAGCATGCGCAGTACGGCCGGGGGCCGGGATGCGGCGGCGCAAGGACGCGCCGCCGATCCCACGGCCGGCTTGGGGCGCCCCAGACGATTGCTACCACCTAGATAGGTGGTTCGTCTTTGCAGCGGGGTATTGCCATTTGGGCCGGATCAGGGACGGAGACGGCACGCTCACCAGATGTTGAGGTGAGATCGCGCCTGTTTGCTCCGCTGTGGAAGTTCACTGGGTGATTGTGGACCAGTCACATACTTTCAGCCTGACTTATGTCACCGGGTTGTGTGGGTAAAAAGGAAGAGTATAATGTGAGCTGCTTTGGTCCCCATTGTGGAGAAAGGTGGGGTATATATTGAGTATAGCCGAAGATGGTAGATAGATAAAAGATAGATTGGTGAATGACTAAGAAGGAGAGGATGAGGTAGGGAA
>NW_015164190.1:906392-913612 GCF_001447785.1 Gekko japonicus
GGGAAAGAGAAAATAGTGTGAGGAGGGGGATACAGGGGAAAGTGAGGTTGATGTTATTCAGTCGCACAGTTGAGTCCTGACTCTTCGTAACCCCATGGACCACATCACACCAGGCCCTCCTGTCTTCCGCCATCCCCTGGAGTTTGCTCAGTTTCATGTTCATTGCATTGGTAACACTTTCTACGCATCTCATCCTTTGCTGTCCCCGTCTACTGGTACCTTCAGTCTTTCCCCAGCATCAGGGTCTTCTCCAGTGAGTGCTCCCTTCTCATTTGGTGGCCAGAGTATTTGAGCTTCAGCATCTGTCCTTCCAGGGAACAGTCAGGGTTGATTTCTTTTAGGACTGACTGATTTGATCTCGTTGCAGTCCAAGGGACTCTCAAGAGTCTTGACCAGACTGTTTAATTTTTTTTAAAGTTTATAAAGTTCATTTCAATTTCTGACAATACAAAAATTTATTCTATAGCCAAAACATACTCTAAAATCATGCAACAGGAAAATAAGAAAACTAGCTCAACTGTCTGACACCTTTAGGACTGGTGTCAGACAGCACAAACCTTAATTCCAAAAGTCAACGGCCAAACATCCGGTGTTCCCTACATTGCTAGGAATTGCAATTCAAATAGGTTCATAGTTCAGGCCTTTTAGACCATCAGAATCTCAGCTAGTCTCTCATCATCAGGGCCTTAGCTTAATTATAGTTTTTGGCCCAGCAACATCAGGTGAGGATGACATCCAATCAGAACATTCTCTCAGAAGGAGCCTCTAGAAAATTACCTCATCACCTCGTTCTTCCCCTCCCCATGCAGACAGCAGGTTCTCATGAGAAACTTATTGCCCTGGCCTAGAAGATAAGAACTGTGTAGGCCATGGGTCCGATTAATAATACCTGCAGGACAGACAACGTTCATGTTCACTGTTCAAGCAGAGGCCAGGGGTGCTTTGCCTCACAGTTGTCGACCTCCAGGTGTGGGGTGGAGCTCACCCAGAATTACAGCTGCTCTCCAGATGATAGAGATCCGTTTTCCTAGAGAAAATGGCTGCTTTGGAGGGTGGACTCTATGGCATTATACCCTGCTAAGGTTGCTTCCCTCTGTAAACCTCACCCACCCTAGGCTTGACCCCAAAATCTCCAGGAATTTCTCAACCTGGAGCTGTCAACCCTAAGAGGGAACTGAGCTCCTTAGTTGGGAGATCTGTTGTAAATCTGGGACATCTCCAGGCCCCACCTGAGCTTGGCAACCCTAGAAAGAGAAGGGAGCAGGAAAGGGGGAGAGACTAAAGGGGCGTTCAGGAAAGAGAAAGAGGAAATAGTGGGGGGGGTAATGAGATGCCTCCCACAAGTCTTTGCAGGTTACTACTTGTACATTTCTAAACAAACTTAACTTTATTGACTTCAGTGGATTTAAAACACAACTCTGTTTTGGACTGCATTTCTAATCTCCATTCTTTACTCATTATTTCAAGAAATTTCTGCAAATTTTATCCTATAGATTGTATTCTAGCATAGCATTTTATCTCAGTTTAAAGAAGACTTGTGAGGAAAGAACAATTTTACATCTGATATCTTGCTACATTGTATACTGGAGCAGACTTGCACAAGCTTAGTTAACACAGGAGAGACCAGGAGAAACAAGTAAGCAAAGACATTCTAAAGCACTATCAAGGTTACAGGCCCAGTGAAAAAAAATCCAAAGTGAGGTCAAGTTGGGAATGTGGCCAGCAGTGGCTGGATAGGAAATGAATGTGAAGTTCCATTGACATGCAGCTAAACATTGACACTGAGTAGATAAATTACTAGTGTGAAGGTGAGGCATGTACCACCAAGTGAATTAAATATTAACCATGGTAAAGGAGGAAAAATAACATTCTCTTTGATGCCCATCAAATTGTGATTACTCAGAACAGAAGCAATGTTCCTTGGTTTTGTGTGCTTTTAACAATTTTACTGCGCTCTTCTAAAATATAACTTAACTTGCAAGCAGCTTTCAGAGGAATGGCATTTAGATGAGGGAGTTGCATGGTAAAAACGAATTGGTCATAGTTTGCCAAGACACCAAGAGAAATCTTCTGTTTGGTTTGTACATTAAACAAATGAGGCCTCAGGCCACCTCAGGAAAAATATAGAACATACCAGGACATGTTACTAAATGTTAACTGCTCCCTCTCATATGAAGAGATGGAAGCTTCATGTCAAATTCATTTTATTTATGTTATTTATAGTCTGCCTTTCTCACTGGGGTTCAAGGCAGATTACACAGAGTACATCAATATAATCAACAGGATGGGACATCTAATAAACAGTGCAATAGGGTTAGGATTGTAGAGATCTGGAGACAACCAGAAATCTGAGAACAGAACTGATTGAAGCAAAGCATATGCATTAACATGATGTATTAAATGATCCTACTTAGAGTAACAGGCAGTACGGGCTATACATAGTAGTACAGACCACAGTCCCTAACCCTTTATCCAAGTATATTTCTCAACCGTTTGGCTACAGGCCAGCATTGATACCTGTGTAGAAAAGTCCTCTTGGATAAATCAGTTGTGCATACTTTGTGGAAAGTTGGGAGAGTGGGAATCTTCCTGACTTCATCAGACAGGCCAATCTATAATGTGGCCATTCCATAATGTGCAGCCACAACAGAGAATGCACATGTACAGACAGATTTTGCCAGTTTCCACATTGGCAGCTGCAGAAGGCCCAGCTCAGATGAGTGAAGCTGTGGTGGTGGAGTACAGGGAGAGAGTCAATCCAGCAGATATGAGGGACCAAGGCCATGAAGGGCTTTGTCTAAATCACCCACCTCCCCTTCCCCCTCACATGCACCTTGAGTGCTGTTTTGGCAATGCAGGCTCCTACAGCCAGCGCTAACTGTGCATATGTATCAGTGCAACCTGAGAAGCTATATCCAGTCATATTCCCCCCTTCATGCTATGGGGCATACTTTTTTGGTGGGGGAATATGGCAGCGATGCTGGTAGCCCCGTACTGGGCCCCCAATATGGTCCCATGCCAGGATGCCCCTGTGTGGGGGAGTGGGGCACACCTGGATTTCAGTGAGTGACAAGCAGCTAACTCGTAGTGCCCTGTGGATCTGCTTTCCAAACAACTGCAGCACCTACTGCTTTGCAGGACCACTGTGCTGTTCATCATCATTGCATATGTCTTTGGCATCTGTGCAGGCAGTGATTTAATAGGGAGGAGACTCAGGATGGTGACCTTCCCAGTGTGGTTTGGGCTGGCTGCAGTGACCAATGTGGATCTGCCATAGGGCTGCCATCCCACTGGTTGCAGCTCAGCTCCTGCAGCATCCCAACTCAGGCAGCCATCGGTCTGGCAAGTCCACATTACTGTGATAGGGAGTGCTATTACTTCGCAGAGCAGCTTGCCGAAGCACAGGAGTCATACTGGATACCATGCCTTGCCTCGTTACTATTTTCCTGCTGCTGTTCAAGAAAGTCTGAATGAATGATCTCTCACACATCTTGTGGTGAGCTTTGACCCAGGGAACAGGGACTGTTCTGGGTTCAGTGTTTCATTTAACTGCACCTTTGTTTAACTGCACAATATAACACAGTCCAGTGGCACCTTAAGGACTTGCTGACATTTAGTTCACTGTGAGCTTTCATGCATTGGAGCTCTCCTTTTCAAGGTACTGGCATGGCTACTCTACTGCCTCCTGTTTGCAGCTTGCACAGAGAGTGGGCCGGTGGTCATCCGAGGGGAGATATGTCTGCTCTAGCAAGGGGGGGGGCAGATCTCTGGGGCTTACTCTCCACCACAGCACTGCTGGCATCTGATAAGTCATGCAGGTTAGAAGTGCAGGCCTCCAGGAGGCTCAGAGGGCATGAGACACAAAGGTGTGTCAGAGGGATTGTGAAGGGGTGTCTCACTTAAAATGATGGCTGTCTGGGGAGACTGAACAGTTGAGATGTCCTGTTGTCCCTTTTGCCAGTTTGGTGTAGTGGTTAAATGCGCAGGACTCTAATCTGGGAGAACCAGGTTTGATTTCCCACTCCTCCGCTTGCACCTGCTGGATGACCTTGGGCAAACCATAGTTCTGTCAGAGCTGTTCTTGAAAAAGAGCAGTTTCTGTCAGAGCTCTCTCAGCCCCACCTACCTCACAGGGTGTCTGTTGTGGGGAGGGGAAGGGAAAGGAGTTTGGGTAGTGAAGGGTGGGGTATAAATCCAATCTCCATCTCCTCCTCCTCCTCCTGAAATGTCAGCTCCAAAACATTTGCTTGCCTCTGGTCTCTCCCCATGTGGGGCTCGAACTAGGAGCCCTAGATATGCTGTCTTGATGCCTTTCTACTGAGCCATGCCTGTATGTGCAATGTTGTCAGCCTGGTCCCATGTGGCTTATTTTATTTATTTATTTGTCAGGTTATAATAACAAAGTAAAAAACAAATGTGTGTGTGTGTGTATATAATATAATTGGATTTTAGACAGCCCTCCCCTTGCCAGGGCAGGGCTCAGGGCAGTGTACAACATAGTAAATTCATTACATAATTTAAAAATGTTTTAAAACAATAAAAATACACTGGTTAACCTAAAAGACGGTGCTAGAGAATTCCAGTAGTGCCACTACCACATTGGGGGGGCACATGGGATGGAAGTGCCAGAAGGATGAGACCATTGCTGTCCTCAGCCAAATACCTGGCAGAACATCTCTGCCTCACAGGCCCTGCACAACGGCATCAACATGGATGTTATCTGGCAGAGAATTCAACCAGGTTGGAGCCAGGGTGAAAAACGCCCTGGCCCTGGTCAAGGACAGCCAGACATCCCTCAGGGACCATCAGTAAGTTCTGATCTACTGAGTGCAATGCTCTTCGGCGGGTATACTGGGAGAGGCGGTACCAAAGATACGTGGGTCCCTCCCTGACCGTTAAGGGCCTTGAAGGTCAACACCAGAACCTTGATCCAGTACTCCCCTGGAAGCCAGTGCAGTTCTCACAGCACAGGATGGATGTGTGCTGTACGTGGGGCTCCCATAAAGACCTGCACCACTGCATCCTGTACCAGTTGGAGTTTCCAGTTCAACCTCAAGGGTAGGCCCATGTAGAGCGAGTTACAGTAGTCTATTCTGGAGGTGACCATTGCATGGATTACTGTGGCTATATCAGGGTGAGACAGGTAGGGAGCCAGCTATCTCACCACAACCTCCAGCCCCTAAATCAGAGTTACCAGGGCGGTATCCAGCCAGCCGCCTGTCAATAGATAAAGCTGGGTGTCATCAGCATATTGATGACATCCCAGCCTGAAACTCCGCATCAGTTGGGCGAGGGAATGCATGTAGATGCTAAACAACATGAAAGAGATGATTTCCCCCGAGGGACCCCGCATACTAAGGGGTACCTAGATGAAATCATCTCTCCCAGCATCACCCTCTGTTCCTGACCTTGGAAAAATAAGGTAAGCCACTTTAAAACTACCCCACGAACTCCTATGACGCCGAGGCGGTGGGTCAGGAGATCGTGATTGACCACGTCGAACGCTGCTCTAACAAGCAGCAGCACAACCCCTCCTCAATCCAGCTGCCTGCAGAGCTCATTCTTGAGGGTGACCAGGGCCATCTCTGTCCTGTGGCCAGGGTGGAAGCTGGACTAGAATGGGTCCAGGGCCGATGTGTTGTCCAGGAAACTCTGGAGCGGTTCTGCTACCGCTCTCTTATTTACCTTACCCAGAAACGAAAGATTCAAGAGTGGGCAGTAATTAGAAGGATCCAAAGTTGGTTTCTTTAAGAGTGGTATGACCACAGCCTCTTTCAGTCCTGCTGGGTAGACCCCCAAATCTAGGGACAGATTAATAATGTCTGCCAGAGGACCCTGTATTTCCTCACCACCGGCTTTCACAAACCATGAGGGACACAGGTCCAAGAGGCATGTGGTTGGCCTAACAGTATCCAGGATCCTTTTGACATCGACCCAGGAGAGTCAGCTGAAGCGGATGAATACTGAATCCAGAGATGGCCAAGGGGCCTCCAGTTCACTTACTGTATCAATTTTGGCTTTGTCGTGAGTTTGCCACCAAACTCGTTCTAGTCATCTAAGTTCCTATTTCCTCCCCCTGAGTTTCAAAGTATATAATATATACGTAACACAATTTAAAATTAACAATATAAAACTCCTATTTAAACACACAGCAGCATCCAACAACTGAATAGTGAAATGATCCAGTGGAAACAAGAATTGTAAGACATACACAGTGACTAATTAAAAGCCTTTGGAAGAACTTTGTCTTGCAAGCCCTGTGGAAGCTAACAAGGTCTCACAGGGCACTCGTGTCCTCTGATAGAGCATTCCTTCAGGACAGGGCCACCACAGAGAAAGGCCTTGCTCTGGTGAAAGAGAGGCAAGCCACTTGAGGGTCAGGCACCACCAAAAGGTTGCACAACAAGGGCGTAGACTTTCCAATTTTCCGGGGGGGGCTGGGGCTGGGCCAGAGGCATTGCTAAGTCATTAAAAGAACTGGGACCCAATGACATCATAGGGAGGATCTAGTGACATCACAGGCATGGTCATTATCTATGGAGGTGGACCCATGTGGGGTTTAGGGATGGGCTCCCCAGAAATTTAGGGAGGCCTGGGAACCGCCCTAGCAATGTCCCTGGGCTGGGCTAACCCCAGGAACAGTTGCCTTCTTAGAACACTGCTTAGAAACTTAGAAAGCCCCCCCACACACCCCACACTGGAATAAGAACATAATATCAGGCCATACCACATTGCAATAAAGCCCCTACAACTTTATACAGAAATACTGAGCTTCCCTACCATTTGCCACAACTAGCCCACCACACAAGAAGAAGAAGAAAAGATAGGATTTATACCCCGCCCTTCACTACCCAAGGGAGTCTCAGAGCGGCTTACAAACTCCTTTCCCTTCCCCTTCCCACAACAGACACCTTGTGAGGTAGGTGGGGCTGAGAGAGCTCTGACAGAAACTGCTCTTTTTCAAGGACAGCTGTGCCAGAGCTTGTGACTGACCCAAGGTCACATCAGCAGGTGCAAGTGGAGGAGTGGGGAATCAAACCCGGAGTGCGGCTTACAAACTCCTTTCCCTTCCCCTTCCCACAACAGACACCTTGTGAGGTAGGTGGGGCTGAGAGAGCTCTGACAGAAACTGCTCTTTTTCAAGGACAGCTGTGCCAGAGCTTGTGACTGACCCAAGGTCACATCAGCAGGTGCAAGTGGAGGAGTGGGGAATCAAACCC
>NW_015164190.1:916772-944563 GCF_001447785.1 Gekko japonicus
CACATTTTCTGGCTCCCCTTCTCCCTGATCTCTGGGAGGTGTAGTGTGTGTGTGTGTGGGGGGGGGAGCGCTCTGCCACTCTTGGCTGACACTGACAGATTGGCTGGGAAGTTCCCGGTAGGGGCTTGGGAAGAAGGGGAGAGAGAGACAGGTCGCTGGAGGCGGATGGGGCTGGGGGGGAGCCCGGCTGCCAGCGCCGAAGGCGAGCCAGGAAAGAAGGGGGGGCGAAGCAAACAGGACAGGTCAGGGAGGGGAAAGGAAGTGAGCGGAGCCGGTTCTGGCCTGGGTGCCCGCTTTCGCCGTGCAGTTGCACAGGGATTCAGTAGCGGGAAGGAGGGAGGGAGGGAGGGAAGGAGGGAGGGAGGGAGTTTGGTTTGGCGGAGGAGGTTTTGCGCAGGGGAGGCCGATCTCAGTCTGCGGGACTCGGAATAATCACAGGGAAGGGATCGCGGTCCCTCAGGTCTACGGACGGCGGAATGAAAAGGCTTCTCTTCAAGCCCCGGGGGAGGCTGAGACCCCCCCCGGAAAATTTCGGAGGTAGCCCCCGCCCCTCCGCCCCCCTGAACTCTACGCCTATGTCAATGCACAATGAAGAACGCAGTGTGGGGGATTGTAGTGGGAGGGGCAGTTCTTTAAGTATGATGGTCCCAGACCATTTAGGGCTGCTGGTGATATCAGGGCAACAGTGGAGTGCTTAATGCCTGATGGCATCCATCCTTTGCATCTGCTTTTCTAGCCCAGTGGTGAGGTCTTGGGTATGGGAGCTGAGGGTTTAGGACTGGCTTCAGTCTTTCCCCCCCTCCTTCTCTGGGGGGAGAGTATGTATGTGTGGCTTGAAACAGGAATGGTTCATCAGGGTCAGTATTGTCTACTCAAACTGGCAGCAGCTCTTCAGGGTCTCAGACAGAGGTCCTACTACCCGATCCTTTCGACTGGAGGAGCTGGGAATTCAACCTGGGACTTTCTGCATGCCAAGCAGATGCTCTCCCACAGAGCCATTATCCTTCCCACTGAGCCACAATGCCTAGGTTCTAGAGGATCTTATTCCTGGCACCTCCACCTTAACTATATTAACTGAATCTGAAATATATGTATAAAATTTCAGAATTTTGAAAAGCCAACACAAACATTATCTGGCTTGAAATATTAATTTGGCTGAGATCAGAAGACTCTGGTGACCTGGTGAAGGGAATATTTCTTACAACTGTTTATGACTATGTGCCCCCTCCTGTTATAAAGTAGTTTGTGTGGAGAATACCTCAAGCCTACCTAGACTTTTCACTTTGAGAACGTGAACAAATTCATTCTAAATTTGAGCTAAGTTTACATTGGACTTCCCTGGACATATATGGAGTGTTGATGGGTACTTCTTGGCAAAGATGGTGGACGGCTAGATGAAAATATTAGTCCAGCATTATGAAAAAGCTAGTAGTACTAGTTCATACATCTTTGCTACCTGGTTTCATTGAGCCTGCTTCTTAAATATCCTGTTTACTTTATGGGAGGGGTTTAATATCTTTGGTTCTTCCTATTAACTTGGAATGGTAGTTCACGTGTGTGGGCTGTCTTGGAAACTTTAAATGGACATTAGTTTGAGCCAATGGGAAGACTTCTATAGCTCTTAGCCAGTTCAGAGCTGTAGGCAGGCAAGTAGGATAACTCCTAAAAAGTGCTACTCCGTCTTTGCCTATAGGATGGATTGCATTTATCAGGTTATGGACACCCCCTCCCACACTTTATTTTCTTCTTTGTCTGGAGAAGTTTTTTGTTTTGAGTCTGTTTTGCTTTTATTTCTTGTGAAGAAGCATGCAAACATTTGAGTATGCTATTAATGCGAAGTACATTTTATTTTTTAAGGAAGTCGCATTGAACTCAGTGGGACGTAAGGCCAACCTAGAATTGAAGGAGGCAGTTCCATACTTTGAAACACAGAATATGGGTGTGGTTATCCAATAATAAAAAAGGATGTGAAGATGAGAAGTGCAGAACCCTCTCACTGCTCAGAGCTGACCTCACAGTCCCTTTCCTTAAGTGCTTTTCTGAGCACCAGTATCAGAAAGTGGGTGGAAAGTGCTAGGCAGCAGGGAGGTATCTAGGAGGCATGGGAAGGGGCTTAGTACCCTTCACCCATGCATCCCTCCCCTCGTGTAGCCATACTAGGACCTCCACTCTCTTTCTGTGAAATTGTGGCAGCTATGTCTTTAAATACATGGAATAACTGCTTGTCTGTTGGTTCTGAGTGAAATATGCGTAGGTTTGGGCTGTATGACTCAGAGCACCATTACCTGCCTCTGCTCATGACTCCTCCTATGTGGTCTTCCTCCTAGTTGATCTTTGGGCATGAATCAGATGGTTAAAGCGAAGGTCCCAAGTGGCTTGTTTGCTGCCACCCACAACCCTTATGACATCATAAGGACCAGAGATGCTGTGTCATTAGCCTATGTCAGAAGTTGGATTATGAACACCAAATTAACTGACCCCTGCTTTTACAGTTTTATTCCTCTGACACATTGGCAAGCAGTAGAAATCAGAATGGAGGTCTTCAATTATTGTTCAATATTTTGTGAATCAACTGTAGAAGGGAAGCATGCATTCTTTGCCAGTTCTATTTTTTGCGTAGCCTGGGGTTTTTATTTTTTCTAAATTTATTTTTATTTATTAATTCAATTTATACCCTGCCCTCCCCACAAGCAGGCTCATGGCGGCTTACATTAGTCGGTAAAAAATACCATAAAATCCACATTAAAACATTTAAAACAGTCAAATACAATAAAACATAGTGATAGTTTCTTCATTAATTAAGGCGTTCTACAGTATGTAAAGGAGCTGCGGTGGCTCAAGTGGTTAAGACGCTGAACTGCAGGCTGTGGAAGGTCAGTAGTTCAGCAGTTCAAGACCCGGGTGCCGCATGATGGAGTGAGCTCCCATCTCTAGTTCCAGCTCCTGCCAACCTAGCAGTTCGAAAGCAAGAAATTGCAAGTAGATAAATAGGTACCACTTTGGTGGGAAGGTAACAGCGTTCCGTGCGCCTTGGTGTTTAGTCATGCCGGCCACATGACCACGGAAACGTCTTCGGACAGCACTGGCTCTTCAGCTTTGAAACGGAGATGAGCACCGCAACCCTAGAGTCGGATTTGACTGGCTTTCGAGCAAGGGAACCTTTACCTTTACCTTTACAGTATGTAAACACACAAGCAGTTTCCAGTGTGGTGATCTTCTTAAGTCGCCTGATGGTATGGCTCGATCTCAGAGCCAGGCCCAGGCTCACAACCACGATCGTTGGTGGCAGTGGTAGGGCTGCTCCTTAGTTGAAAGCCTGGTGGAAGAGCTCCGTCTGGTCTTGATGTTTATGACTTACTGGAATTCCATGGGTATGTCTGTAGCAGAAATTCTCATTAGTTCAGAGTGTGAGAACATGCCATCAGGAGCTTTCAGGCCATTCTCTGCACTCACCACCATGATGTCATCATTTGAGGTGTAAGAGTATGTGATTGTGAACTTGATTTTCAATTACTCTGTGGCCTTATTTTTGCAGAAATTGTTTCAAACCTACGGTGCGTAACAAGGAATTTCTCAGAAGATTTGGGAAAGAGCCTGTTTGAGTGTGGTGAAGTGGTTAAAGTGTGGAGCTAGGATCTGGGAGACCTAGACTCAAATCCCCAACTCTGCCATGGAAGCTCGGTGGGTGACCTTGAGCCAGTCACACACTCAGCCTAAGCTACCTCACAGGGTTGGTGTGATGATAGCCTGGAAGAGAAGAAAATTATGTAGGCTACTTTGGGCCCCCATTGGACAGAAACGCAAGATGTAAATGAAGTAAAATAAATTAATTAAAAATTAATAAATACTTATACAGCATTTTGAAGGGAATTGCTGCTGATGGGATTACATGTGAATAAAAAGAAGACTAAGTATTGGGATATAATTGTCTCAGAAATAGTTTGCAGATCAGTCAGTGTTTGTTGTCAGGACTAGAAGCTGACATTGGAATGCTGCTGTTGTCTTAGCATTATCAAACTGAATTATTTATTAAGGATTGTGGACACTGTCACCAAACACATACTCGTTTGATTCTTTTTTTAGAGTTCAGTCTATTTATGTATTTTGCAAAAGTAAATCATGATATAAATAATAATTTATACTTTATGTGTACATACTTAAGTAGTTACGTTTGCAAACATTTGTTCTGGATACAGTCCTGTGTAGTGTGACTTTTCTGTGTTCATATTTGTTCTCTAGCAAGGAACACAGCATTTTCAGATGTGCCTTTCTCCCTCCCCCCAACTAAATTTCTAGCCAGTTCTTATGACTGTAGAAGAAAGTCTGAAAAATATATGGTAAGGACTCTGAAATGGAGACTGAGTAATCCGGAGGTCTGGATAGAGCCTCCACTGAACACTAGGTGGGGCTACAGTGCTTGCACAGTTCCCTGTCTGTTTCCTATGTGGCTACTCCCTGACTCCACTGGTTTAATAATCCAAATATGCGCACCTTTCCTCTGACTTTTGTCAAACCAGTCTTTGGAAAAACAAATGAAAATTCTCAATCCTTTGAATATCTGAATCTTGGGAAATAAAGTGAAGTCATGCAAATTTTCACTGGCGTGGGTTTTTTTAGGAGACCCACAGTGCTACCTTAAGCAGAGTTACACCCTTCTAAGCGCATTCCCTTTAATGGACTTAAAAGGGTGTATCTCTCCTTAGGATGACCCTGCCATAGGATCAGTCCTCTGGCTGGTGGGAGTATTTGGTTTTAATAATCATGGGTTTCTTTAATATAACAATAGAAAAGAGCAAGAGTCCAGCAGCACCTTAAAAACTAACAAAATATGTGGCAGGGTATGAGCTTTCAGGTGTCCCTGCTCACTTCTTCTTATACAGCTAGAATGTGAATCCATCTGTCCTATATGTTGGAAAGTGGAGTGATTTCAGATACCAAATGACATTAGCAGGCAAATGACAATAGCAGGTGAACAACAATAGCAGGCATGATTAGATTGGGTGAGATATTTGTTGTTCAGTTGCACAGTCGAGTCTGACTCTTCACGACCCCATGGACCAAATCACGCAAGGCCCTCCTGTCTTCTGCCGTCCTCCAGAGCGTGCTCAATTTCACTTTCATTTTATCAATAACACTGTCTAACCATCTCATCCTTTGCCGTCCCCTTCTTCTTTTACCTTCAGTCATTCCCAGCATCAGGGTCTTCTTCTTTTACCTTCTTTTACTTTTTACCGCCTTTTACCTTCAATCATTCCCAGCATCAGGGTCTTCTGATATGCAGAGGGGTAATAGGTGTGGAGAAATCAACATTGTTAATGAGACAGGAAACCTAATCCCGATTCAGTCCGGGTGGATGCATTGTCTTGAGCTTCATTATCAATTGCAATACAGCAGTCTACCCATCTTGATCTTTTTTTTATTAGACCTACAGTACTCAGACTGTAATCCCAGTTGTGGAAATGGAATGCTATTTTAGATCATCAATATCCAGATGTCCTGGACTAATGATTTTTTCCCTTTTCTGAAGGTAGGGTGGTACAATGCAGTCCTTCCTTCAACTTTTCATTTGCCGTATTCAGATAACACACTGGCATTTTTGGTACTCAGCATTCCTGAGCCTGCGATGTTTTAAAAAGCCTTCAAACCTTTCCTGAAGAATCAGCTGCTGGAAAAGATTCATGATCCTGTGGATCAGTGCATTTTCTATCACCTTTCATTGGTTAGGGAGGTAAGAGTTCTTAACACAAAGTCTCGTCTGTCATGAATTTGTTGTGGATGACCAGAGAACTATGTAATTAACATATGGAATTTGTCATTTTTAATGACTTGTATTTATATTTTTACATTGTTTTAACTGTAAGTTGCCCCAAGCAGGATTCTGAACACACAGCATACAAATAAATAAATTAAATTTCCATGATAAGAGCACAAAAAGAGTTCTGGAACAGACAAAAGGTTCATCTAGTCCAGCATACTGTTTCCAGGAGTGCCCAGCCTTCAGAAAGCCCCTAAGAAAGGCATGATAGTAACTGTTTTTCATTGTCTCCCCCCATTAATGTATTCAGAAGTGCCTGCCTGTGACCACGGAAGTTCTGTTTAGCTGTCATGATTAATAACCATTGGCAGACTATCTTGCATGAATTTGCCTGATTCACCTTTTAAAACCAGCAATCCAATGATAGTCTCCATGTCTTGTGGCACTGAATTTCATAAATTAATTATGCATTGTATACAAAAGTAATTTCTTTTGTCTGTCATGAATCTAGTGCTGGTCTGTTTTATTGGATGCTGGAAAGCTGTAGTTCTATGAGAGGTGAATTTCTTTGTATCTCGTTTCTCCAGTTTGGTGTAGTGATTAAGTGCACGGACTCTAATCTGGGAGAACCAGGTTTGATTCCACACTCCTCCACTTGCAGCTGCTGGATGACCTTGGGCAAGCCATAGTTCTGTCAGAGCTGTTCTTGAAAGAGCAGTTCTCGAAAGAGCTCTCAGCCCCACCTACCTCACAGGGTGACTGTTGTGGGGAGGGGAAGGGAAAGGAGTTTGTAAGCCACTCTGCGACTCCTTCGGGTAGTGAAGGGTGGGGTATAAATTCAATCTCTTCTTCTTCTTCCACATCACACATATCCTTATAAATCTCTGTCATACTTTTCCCTCCCCCATCATAAGAACATAAGAAGAGCCCTGCTGGATCAGACTGATGGCCCATCTAGTCCAGCATCCTGTCTCACACAGTGGCCAGCGAGTTCCTCTGGACAGCCAACAACAGGGCATAGAGGCTGAGGCCTTCCCTTGATGTTGCTTCCTGGCTCTGGGATTCAGAGGTTTACTGCCTCTGAATGTGGAGGTTCCCCTCAGTCACCTTGGCTAGGAACCATTGATAGACTTATCCTCCATGAATCTGTCTAATCGCCTTTTAAAGCTGTTAATTCCTGTGGCCATCACTACATCCTCTGGCAGCGAATGCCACATGTGTATCACTGTCTGACCTAAAAGCCCCCAAGCACATTAGCCTTTCTTCATGGGGAAGTTGCTCTGTCCCATTTATTTATGTATTTATTTGTTACAGAAGCCACTCCTTGTATTTAGAACTGCAGGAGGGCATAGCAGTCAAGAGCCTTTCTACAAATTACACAGCTGCTAAAATTCAAACTGCAGAGGAGGGGTCATATTTTAAAATGTTCCCTGACATTTAAAGAACAAACAACCCTGCATGCAATTAACTTCATGGGAAATGGTTTGGCATAGCCCTCTCTGTGATATGCTAGGTCCCTCCATGTACTTGGGGAAGCATTCAAAAATGACACCTATACCTGCAGTCTGAAGACCTACAGTCTAGAATTCTACTGCCTCTTCCAGATCATCTGCATTATGCACACAGTGGAACCTAGTGACTGATCTTGTAAATCCAGCAAAGTAACAAGCACTGTAGGTATAGGTGTTTGGAAAAGTGTTGTGATGGCAAGCATGTCATTTCAACAAGTTCACATTCTGTGAATTAATGAAATTTTCCCTTGGGGGGTGGAGGTTTTCATAAGCAAGGACTGAGTGGTGCCTAACTGTCATGATGGTGATGTCATGTTTTGTAACATGATTTTGCTGTTTGTGACTTATTTCCCCAGCTGCAGAATGAAGATGAGGGCAGTGGGTACTGAGAACACAACATCTTGACAGACAGCCAAGTGTGCAAATACAGCATTGGCTTGTGGTGATCTAGCATGGTTTCTTCCAGATAACCGACACAATCACCCCCTCAAAAACCACCCAGGGAACAGATGACAAGCTTTGTACCACCATGATAACTATTGTAAAGGGTTTAAGGTCTTCAATGACAAATGTGCATACACCAGAATGTTTCCCCCCCCCTTCTACTTCCTCACTTTGAATATTAACACACGTTTTTGCCAGCAGCTGCAGTTTTTAATTATGTAAATTTTACAAAATAATGAATCACTTGTTGTAGCAATCCACTGAGTTGGAGAGATTTCGTTTTTTAGGCTTGAGTTGTTTTTAGGCCACATATTCAAAGTCATATTTCACCTCGCCCGAGCAGATCATTGAATAAATAAAATATGGTGGCATAATTTTAGAAACCGTGACAGAATGTGAGGGTACCTGAGAGCATAAGATTATGTATTTCACTTGTAAGCCCTGGTCTGATGCTGACTCCTTCTTCCAGAGCCTTGCTGACCAGCGGATGGATATCATGTATGATTATGAGATGCTGCCCAATCGGAAGCCCAGGTTCTTGGCCCAGACTGCAGCACACGTAGCTGGTGCTGCATATTACTACCAGAGGAAAGATGTGCAGCAAGATCCCTGGGGAGAGAAGGTAAGCTTTACATCAGAACATGCAAAGCAATGGGTAGTGTTTGTTAGAAATAGGTAGACGTAACTTTTATTTTCACGCATTAAAAGGATTTGGTATGTTTTGTAAATGTTTTCTGTGACTTTCTCCTCTCTGCTTGTTGCACATGTAATTATGGTCAAATATACTCTCTGCACGTACACAGAGAGTTCATGTTTTCCATCAAGGAAATGCCCATTCATCATTCCAGGAAAGCCAGGGCCAAGTAAGAACAAACTATAATTTTTTGGTGAATGGTATCTAAAATCAAAGGCAGACAGACAAATGTTGCTTAGCTTTGCTTCTTGCTCATCCCTTCCTGCTTTTTGGCTCCTTTTATTATGGAAGCTATTGTCAGTTGGCAGCACTGCTGGAGAAAAGGAGCATTCCAAGACCTGGCAGTGAAGATCTACCTACCTTTGGGCAAAGCTTCACTGACACTATCACCACCAGTCATGAAACTCACCTCTGCTTTCTGCCTAGCAAAGCCCACAGCTCTGCAGCTCTTTAGGACATAGCTATTTAGAAAATACTGTCCTTTGATGGAACCTGAGCCAGTTGTACTCATGAACATATGAAGCTGCCTTACACTGTATCAGACCATCAGTCTGCCAAGGTCACTATTGTCTACTCAGACTGGCAGTGGCTGTCCAGGATCTTTAGCAGAGGTCTTTCACATCACCTATTGTCAGTGTCGTTAAACTGGAGATGTTGGGGATAGAACCTAGGATCTTCTTGCACTCTAAGCAGATGCTTTACCACTGAACCACAGCCCTTCCCTTCTGTATATAGTGTAGTGTGGGTGTCTGTCACTTTTGCTCAGTTTGGTCTCTTCGATTCAGGAGACCATGTAATTTTTTAGAGTATGAGCCCCTTGGGAACAGAATTATTTGCATTTGAAAAAAGGTGCCATAAGCCAGTCTGAGCCTAGTGAATAGAGTGTAGGATATACATTTTATAAAATCCACTCATTAGGATAAATAGTCTTTAGTTGCAATCTTGTACACACCTTACTTGGGAATGAACCCCACTGAATTTAGTGAGTCCCCCCCCCCCCAAGTAAGCATTCTTAGGATCAGGCTGAAATTTAGCAGGTTGTTCTTTGTTTCCTTGGATTATACAGTTAGGTGCCTAAGGCAGTAGACAGGTGGTTGAAGGCTGTGTGGACAGGGAATTGCTGTTCATGGTATGTACACTCATCCCCTCTGGAGAACAGGTTTTGTATTAATTGAAGAACTTATTTGAACAGAAGCAATGTTAGGACAAAATAATGTGTGAAATTATGCCTCAAACTGCTTTCACCTCATTTCAAAGCTGTTTTGTCACCACGTGACTAAAGGCAGAACTTCCATGGCCTGGAATATAAATAGAACTGGCCCCCAGCCCAGACTTTTTGACTAAGAGATGGTACATTTGGATAGGAATCTTATTATGTGCGTAGGTTATAACTGAATTCGCTTTCCTTCCCTACTGCAAAGCACTCTATTTGAAGTACTGGCAGACCTTTGACTTGATGCTCTCAGTCTGTTTTCTTTCTTTCCAGAAGATCTATGGTGTCTGCATTCATCCCTGTTATGGAGGCTGGTTTGCCATCCGGGCTCTCCTGATTTTCCCAGATGTTGAGGTGCCCTTCTTGCAGCAGAATTCACCTATTGATTGTGTGAGAACAGAAGGGGAGAAAATAGAACTACTGGATAAGTTCAATTTCCACTGGCGGGACTGGAGCTACCGGGATGTTATTGAAGTGAAGGAGAAGTACTCAGAGGAGCAGAAAATGTACTTTGCAACTCCTCCAGCTGAACGGTTAAAACTGCTGGGGCTTCAAGGACGATTGCAAAGGAACACAATGCACTGAATACCTGTTTTAACCTGCAAAAGGGTGATTCCGTCTGGCAACCTGGCTTTCAGTTATAGGAGGAGTATTTTATTCTAGAATTGGGTCAAGCCTAGCTTTGAGGCTCTTCATTTTATAATATAGGTTAGAGATTGATTGCTAAATCCTGTCAGACTCGGTCTCAGGTAGGCAGAAATTTGTTACACTGGACATCTGTAAATCTGTACTTGGAAACACTAGGTTTTGAATTCTGGTATGATGTTATTTTTAAGACTGGTCTGAGGACTTCATTTTTTTACTTTACTGGTAGTGAAGGAGAGTGGTTTATTTATGACTGTTGGATAGCTAAAATGTAAAATAATTTGCTATTTGTTATGAGCTCAGGGAAAGATGTGAGAATAGCACTTTTTGCTTCTCTACAGGAGAAATAGTCCAGGAAGCAAATATTTTGATTGCCTAGACCTTTTCATGGAGTCAAAAGTCATTTCAGGTACCACCTACCATTGTATATCCATACATACTCTGTTACTGTGAATCTAATTTTGTTCAATTGGACTTTATCCCCTTTTCTTTCTGTTCCTGTGCAAAGCACTGGTGGTACTGCCCAAACCAAGTGGTAAACAAAGTACAATTGAAGGAAGAAAAAAGGTCTCAGTATTTGTGTTAATCTTGTGTGCAACTTTTGCTACATTGCAAGCATGTGTCATTGAAGCAGAAAGTTGGAAAAGAAACCGTTCCTACAAAAAACTAAATTCTCTAGTGTGACATAAACAAGGAAATGCAAAGTACTGCTGTAGAAGTTACTGAGGATGAGATGCTCTACTGTTCGTACACTGGTTATAATTAAAGGGACAGACAAAGGTGGAGCCATTGATGTCATGAATTGATCAGACTACATCCAGGATGCTCAAAGACAACTTTCAAATACTGCGTTTTACAAACAACTGGACTCAGATCCCACACAAGAATTAGGGGTGTGCAAAAAAACCCCAACCCCACAGTATTTTTTGGGTTTTGGTATATTGAATCCCAAAAATAACAGTATTTCTTGATATTCCTGAATCCCAATACTGGTATGCTATTCAGATTTGGTAAATATTATCGTCAATGGTCCCCATCTATATATATAAAAGAAAGTCCCCTCACCGTAAAATCAATGCCCAGGCCAAACTGCTAGACCTAGAGACACCAAATTCAGGGAGAGCGCTCCTACCATGGTGTAGGTGCTCGCTAAGAAAGGATTTTTAGAAATTCGACCCCTAAGGGGGTCAAAAGGGGGGAAATGTGCTCCCCCCATGGATTCCAATGTGGCTGCCAGGCAGCTGCCTCTCTGCACCACCTCCCCCCCGATTGGTCAGCTGCAGAGAGCTAATGACAGTTGAGGAAATCAGGAGTGGTCAAGAACCACCTGTGAGGTGAAGCAAAGCTGCTGGCCTAGCCTCTGATGGCTTCCAACACACTTCCTCTGTCTCCTACACCTAACATGTGGTTGTCTGTCAGGTGCAGCCCCACCTCCACAGTGGCTTCTGTCAGGTGCAGCAGTGGTCGCAGGGTGCTTAAAGCCATGAGGGAGCCCACCCCAGCAGTAACGCTTTAGTGATCCTGCCAGCCCCGCTTCCACAGTGGCTTCTAATACTCCTCCCCCCTCCCCCCCCTACACTGGACAGGCAGCTGCCAGGAGGAGGCAACTTAGGAATGCGGCAAAGACATTTGCACATAGTACTCCTGCAGTCCACTGAGCTGCACAGGCCAAGTACCAACAAGATCACCCTGAGGTGCTCAGAACAATACAGTCTCCATATGAGCAAAACAATCCAGGAACACAAGTAAAGAGGCCATCACTTTCGTGGAAGGTGACAGGAATTGACTTAACAGACAACTGCTTCTTAAATGGACAGTTCTATGTTGCCTGCTCCAGAGTGAGCTCATCAAGCAGCCTGGTGATCCTAGCACCTGGGGGCAGAACCACCAATGTGGTCTACAGAGAGGTCCTTTGGTAGAGAAAAAAAAGTACATATGTCTCACTTCATTTCTTACACTACAATCTTCTCCGTTAGAATTCCTACAACAAATGTCACATTTCAAACTTCACATCATCAGTATTATAACTGGATTTACAGAACTTAAATACCGTAGTGAAGCACAGGTATCGGACTAGTAGGTTATAATGGAGAATTGATTTGCGGGTATATGGCGCTTGAGGAGGGCTGTTTTTTGAGGTAGAGGCATCAAATTTGCACCATAGATGCTGGTGCCTCTCCTCAACCCCCCCCCCCCCCAATAGTTTCAAAAAGATTGGACCAGGGTGTCCGATTCTATAAGCCCCAACAGAAGCGTCCCTATCCTCCATTAATTCCAATGGAGGAGGAGAAGGCATTTAAAGGGAATGCGTTCCCTTTAAATGCCTTTCGCAAGCTGCATTGCGTTGCAAGTGAACTCCAAAGTGGCATGTTCACCTGGAAAATGTTAAAAGAGAAGGCAATCCCTTTAAACACCAGCAATCTGGTGGCCCCCCAAAATCCCAAATATTTTCAGGATTTTTCTAGCTCAGCCATTTCAGATCGCTTTAGACAACACTGAGCTTTATATTCGGTTGAAAAAAAATCTTGAAAATACCAATAAGGTATTTGCCTGTTATTTTTTCAGCTCAGTATCGCCGCATGCACACTCCTAACAGCAATACAAAAAATAACTAAAGATTATAAAGGAATTACACCTGCACATCCAGGAACAAATCCTTTCAGACACACCACAGGAACCTTGACCAGGTACATTTTGTCTTCTACCCAAAATATACAAACTGGGCAACCCAGGATACCCATTGTCTCAGGAATAGGTGCTATCACCATGGGGATATCTGGATATATGGACTCTGTTCTAAGACCCTATGCCATCAGCGCTCCTAGTTATGTGTGCAATACCACAGACTTTTTGAGGGAAATACAGTCTTTGAACAGCCTTCTAGAGAATACTATTTTAGCCACTATGGATGTGGAATCTCTGTATAACAACATCCTACACAAAAATGGACTACAAGCAATAAGGAAAATGATTTCTGAGAACACCAAAGCTGACTTTGCCACCACATTGTGCCATTTTGTTCTCACCCATAACTACTGCAAATTCGGTGACAACTTGTTCCTTCAGATCAATAGTACAGCTATGGGCACCTGCATGGCCCCACAGTATGCTAACATCTTTATGGCTGACTTGGAACAATGCTTCCTAAACTCCTACCCATTCACACCTCTATTATACCTGTGATACACTGTTGACATTTTTATTGTTTGGACACATGGTAAAGAAGCCCTGGACATATTCCACCAGGCATTCAACAACTTTCACCCTACCATCAACCTGACAATGAATCAATCCATACAAGAAATAAATTTTCTGGACACTACTGTAAAAATACACAATGGACACATAGACACCACCTTATACCTGAAACCTACTGACCGACAAACATATCTATATGCCTCCAGCTACCATCCTAAACATACCAAGCGATCCATTGTATATAGCCAGGCTCTATGCTACAGCTGCATCTGCTCCAGTCCTACAGACAAGAGATTCTCACCTGAGAGATCTACGACAAACCTTTTTGGAACTAAAGTATCTACCTGATGAAGTCAAGAAACAGATCAACAAAGGTGTATACAGGTATTTAAATATATATGGGGGATGCTACCTTCAAAGAGTCATTGAACATGGTCTCTCATTATTGGAGTGAATGCTACCCCAAGATGGTGCCTACTGTAAGAGCAACAACCCAAAACAACTTGTTTATTTATATGCAAGCTTATGTATATTTAATGAACAAAGCCAGAATGGTACCCAGAGAAAACCTGTTCCAAGACAGGCCCCAAAGAGGCAATAACAGAACACCACTAGTGGACACATACAACTCAAACATTGTCAGTGTTCGTGACTTACAACTTCTACTGGATAATGACAGTTCTCTTTCACAAGTACTGGAGGACATACCTTTTCTTTCACACAGCCCCCTAACCTCAAACTAGATTTCATTAAAGCTTTTGAAAAGGTTCCCCATGATGTTCTGATGGGTAAACTAAAGGACTGTGGACTGGACTGTAGGACAGTTAGGAGGATAGGGAACTGGTTGGAGAACCACACTCAGAAAGTAGTTGTCAATGGTGTTCCATCTGAGAGAGGTGTCCAGTGGGGTGCCACAGGGCTCAGTTCTGGGCCCAGTACTTTTCAATATTTTTATCAGTGATCTGGATGAGAGTGTGGAGGGGCTACTCATTAAATTTGCAGATGACACCAAATTGGGAGGACCACAGCCACAAAACTATAAGAAAACTGGAAAAGCCCTGTTTACAAGACACTAAATACAGAAAGAACAATACTGCAAAATATCTGTATATTCTAATAATGGTATTATCACAAAAATATTCTCTGACAACAGTATTATTCCAAAAAAGTGATGTTCTGTAACATGTACAATAGCATTTGCAATAAAGACCCAACGTCAAATGGAGTCTTCTAACAAAATTTCCACATAATACTTTTGTTTCATAAACCTTCTTCAGAGGAGGACCAGTACATAACAGCAATAACTATTATTTCTTAGTACTTCATAAGAAAGTCTGTATACACTTAACAAATCATTATTTTTTTTAAATGAGAAAAATTATTAGGTTTTGCAAGGCATATCAAGGATCTATTGACAGGCCACCTAGTTCATCATAAAGAGTTCAGCTGATCTTCAGGTGTATCAACAGAGGCATAACATCCGAATCACAAGCTGTCATAGTCCCGCTGTATGCTGCATTGGTCAGGCCACACCTAGAGTATTGTGTGCTGCTCTGGAGGCCTTACTTCAAAAAGGACGTGGACAGAATGGAGCACATGCAGAGAAGAGCGATGAGGATGATCACGGGCCTGGAGACCAAGCCCTATGAGGAAAGGCTGAGGGACTTGGGAATGTTTAGTCTGGAGAAGAGGAGGTTGAGGGGGGACATGATTGCTCTCCTTAAGTATTTGAAGGGTTGTCACTTAGAGGAAGGCAGGGAGCTGTTCCTGTTGGCAGCAGAGGATAGGACTCGCAATAATGGGTTTAAAGTAAGGGCTGGAAGGTACCAGCTGGATATTAGGGGGAATTTCTAAATCCTCCACAGCCTCCTCTCCACATGTGTTCCCTTTGGAGTTTACCAGCTGAGGCTGAGGGGGTGTTCTGGAAGTATAAAGATCACTATAATTCCCATATGTGGTGGGAATGCCCAGAGGTTAGTGCTTTCTGGATAAAAATAATATTAAAAATCGTAAGGAGAATATGTAAAGTTTCACTGACTATAAACTTTAACTTAATGCTAATGGGCATAATAGGGAACCCAGTAGTAAGCAAGGAGAATCAAGCTATATTTAAAGCTATGATACTAGCAAGCAAAGCAGTGATTGCTCTAGGCTGGAAGGACAAGAGTAAGTGGACAGTAGAAATCTGGCATAATTATTTGTTTGATTTCATACAGTCGGATATAATTGAGAAGCTGAACCGGAAGACCACATGGGAAGACAAGACCACAGAAATCAGGAAGAAATGGAAGACATACCTAGAGTGGTTACCATCAGAAGGGAGAGAAGACATTCAGTGCAAGATTTGGACTCTGTGCCCATGGCTGCGAACAAAGGACTAACACATGGGAACAGTAGAGGGGGGAGAGGGAGGGAGAAGGGGTATAAACTGTCACGTAATGTACGGGTTAAAAGACAATATGTAATATATACCAAAAACTACATAATTTTTTTTTTTTAAAGATCACTATAATGCAAAGCATTACCTTTGCATTCCAGCATTCACTGTTGGACATCTGATGACTAAAACAGGGTTTCTGCATGAGGCAAACCTAATGGACAAAAGCAACTGTCCCCGCCCTATTCCATTCAGCAAGTGTTAGTGTTTCAAGCAGCTTCTGGGCTACACCAGTGAATCATATCCTGATTCATTCAAAAAGTGTCATATTTTGGTTGACTGTTGTGCTGATCAGTCCTAGCACATGTACCCATGTAAGGCATTGGTCAATTCTGTCTGTCCAGGTGAGGATTCATGGCCTGCACCGCTTTCCCACTACTGAGTTGTGTGTAGGTGGTATAAGTCGTAGCATGGCAGAGGATGTTTATGCTCTCAGATATTCTGTTGAGCTGGGAAGATGTAATAGGTTGCAGTGTTAAAACCTTGCCAGGGATGACAATGTTTCAAAATAAGGGTCAATGGAAAAGCACCTGTTGTAAACCCTGTTCCTGAAATTAAACAGACCCCATAAAAACAACAATTGGGATAAACAGCCGATATAAAAGTTGAATCAAAAGCATCTGGACTGAATTCTGAAGACATCATTCCAAACCTTTTCAGCCATGGATGCAGAAAGTTTTGCGATAAATAAGAGATACCAATGTTCCCTCTAAGCTGTGGAGTCTTATGAGCAAAAATTCTGCTTTGTGAGCTGCTGGGATTAAAGTTGTGAGCCAGCGATTTGGCTACTGCATTAAATTAGTCTGCTCTGGAGTCCTCCCTTCCTGACCTGAGACACAAATGTGTGAGCCGGAGGCTAAAAAGCTGTGAGCTGGCTCACACTAACTCAGCTTAGAGGGAACAGTGGATACAACTTGTTGGGGGAAAGACTGAATATTGAGAAAAATTCTTGCAATAGTTCATAGGTATTACAACAGTTGTCTCCTGTCCTACTGCAGTGTTAAAGATTTATTTGTACTGGGAGAAAGGAGTAATGTTTAAAGCTCTTTGAATCATGGGACAACATGGTGCATGTGTAGAGTGTTGTTAACTCACACCTGGGCCTCTCCAGGGGGCTATGTTTTTGTAATCTTCGTGGCTTCCCATGTGTTGAAAGTCAAAAGATAGCTGGGTTGCTCTGGCTTTAGCCAAGGCTGTTTTCTTAACAGCCTTGCAGGAGGTCAGTGGAGCTTTCCTGACTCAGTCTTTTGTGTGCTTTACACTGTGGCATGAAAAACCTGAGCTGCCCAAACAGTCAGCAGAAGAAGCCACACATGCTGGGACAATAAGAGAAATTATTTTCTGTGTAAGGGATTCTTTTCCCTAACTTGAACAAACATAGAAACAGAAGCATAGTACAGGTTCACAGTAAAATAGAAAAATTTACTAAAACACAAAAATGTCAGTAAAAGGCCAATAGTAATCAATTTAAATAATATTAATTTCCCAGTCCAAAATCTAGTATGAGATTTCTTCTTCTTCCCTACTCCCCCTTCCTTCAGCAGCTGTGTTGGTGTACCCAGAAGAAATTGCCAAGTCAGACTGTTTTGTAATAATCTCCCTAGAGGCACAGCTGAGACCAAGGAAACATGCAAATGAAAATGTATAGATAGTGGTAAAAGTATAGGTTTGAATTCCCATTATGTTAGGTGCTTCCCCATTTAAGTGTACATGGGATAATGTGGGACCAGAGGAATTCACAGAGGAACGTTTCATTGGTACGAGTATAAAATCATGGTGGACTGTCTTCCTTACAAGTTTCCCACATTTGCACAAAATGTGCTGTACAGCGTCCTTCATTTACCCTGGTCACTGAATGGGGTGTTTCTGCTTGTCAAGTTTTTTTCATGTGACAAAAGTTGGGTCTGCATGTCTTAATTTTTAAAAAACAATTTAAGACATAAAGGCAGCATTTATCACTTAACACAGTGCTGAGCTCTGATGTTAGCTTGAATTGATGAAGTGAGGGTAGGAACCATTCTGGAAAGCTAATTGGAACCATTTTGTTTACTCATAGTTTTTTGATTTATTCATGCTCTTTCAGGCTGGCAAAAATTATCCCCATGTTATTTTAGTATTTCTAATTAACCAGAGTGAATGTTAATGATGAGAGCCCAATACAATCCACTTGGGGCACCCATTTTACTGAACTTAGCACCACTTCCAGCCAAAGCCAGCTGGGCCAGCAGCCTGATCTCCTGGGTCAATGAGTAATTTTCTGGATCTCAATCCACTTATTAGCATTTCCTTCTGAGAGGAGGAAGAGACAATAACTCCTACAAGAATCAAGGCTTCATCCAGCAGTATCTTAATACTTGTCAGCACATAAAATCATTGCTGGCCCCCACTGAAAATATATTTGTAACAGAAAGATGAAGTAATGTGTTGGATGACTCCTCTTCCAAGATGTCTATGTGGGATGTTCAGCACTTTGCTAACCATGTGGGTACCAGGTTTGAAAGAAAATTGAGTTTGTGTAGAGTTCAAGCAGTGTTGGCTGAAACTTCAAAGATTAAACAGTTACTTTTAGTTCATTTGTAGAATGACAGAAAAGGTGGAACAGTACAGTTTGATTGTAGAGTGAAAACTAAAAAGGGAGAAGGAATCTGGAAGAGTCCATTTGACATCATTCACCTTAGTAATTCAATGTAAATATAAAGGAGACTCAATATGAGGCACTTTGTAAGTGGCATGTAAGACTCTGTTTTATGCATCTGAACTACAGCCAAGTCTGCGGTCAGGACTGTATTTTAACAGGTATCTTCCCCCATATTTGGTGGGAATGTTACACTGTGAAGTAGTTCTGGGATTTAGTTACTCTTGTCGAGATTCCCTCCATTCCAAATCTAATGCGGACTTCAAAGCCATCTTGTTTGTTTGTTTGCTGTTCAGTCGCACAGTCGAGTCTGACTCTTCACGACCCCATGGACCACATCACACCAGGCCCTCCTGCCTTCCGCCGTCCTCCAGAATTTGCTCAATTTCATGTTCGTTGCATTGATAACACTGTCTAACCATCTCATCCTTTGCCATCCCCTTCTTCTTTTACCTTCAATCTTTCCCAGCATCAGGGTCCAGTGAATAATCCCTTCTCATTTGGTGGCCAAAGTATTTGAGCTTCAGCTTCAGTATCTGGCCTTCCAGGGGACAGTCAGGGTTGATTTCTTTTAGGATTGACTGATTTGATCTTCTTGCAGTCCAAGGGTCTCTCAAGAGTCTTCTCCAGCACCATAATTCGAAAGCATCTATTCTTTGGCACTCGGCCTTCCTTTCAATGGCTTGGCCTAGTGTAACTTTGCATAGAATTGCACTGTAGGATTCCCATAGAAAAGAAAATGCCATGATTGCCCTTTGTTTCACACGTTTAGTATTTGCTGGCTATCAACTGGAAACAGCCAGTGTGGTGTAGCGCTTAAGAGTGTAGGACTGATGACTTCCGGTTTAAGCGCTTCGCTGCTCGGACGCGTCCAGTCTCGCTCTGATGGAGACGCGCCGAGATCCGGCTGATGGGAGGGGTCCGAGTTCATCCCGGACCTCCCTGGGGTCTCTGTAGGAGACCCCCAGCCTGGGGAGCTGGGGAGAGCCTCTTCCAAGGTGACGGTCAAGGAATTGAGGCTCACCTTCTTCCCCGAAAGATACTGTTGCCGTGGAGCCAGTATGGTGCCCAGAGACGACTGCCGGAGCAAGCGATCACGGTCAAACTTTTAAAATGCTTCCAAAAGATCTCCAAGGCTACAAACTGTGAGTTAAGCAAAGCTCAGGTGAAAAAAGCGAACTGAACCTTGGTAGTAATTGGAAGCACCTAAGTTTGAAGCACCGGGGGAAAGGAATTCAAGCACACACACCCCTGCTGAGTAAACTTTAAAAATGGTTTAAAATCAGAAATAAAAAAGACTTTGAGCTAAAATAAACGCATAAGAAGTTAGGCGAATGCAAAAACTGCTAAAGTATACAAAGCGGGACTAAATCACATAACTTTTGTCTTGTTTTGAAAAACTTACTTCTTTTTTTTTTTTTAATAAAGGTTTTATTAGCTCCCCTAAAAAGGGGAGGTATTTCGCTTAAAAGAAAAAAAGGGAAGGGTAGACAGTGGGAGAAAGAGAAAGCTGAGTGATATATAAACTGGTAAATTAAACTGTTAGTAATGTCCAATTAATCTTCTTGGGCTTCTTCTGTGTGTTGTCAAACTTCTTTTCTTAGTCCTGTTACATGTAATTCTCTGTTAGTATGTTAGTAATGTTCCTTTGAGTTTCTGTTAATAAAAAATATCTCTTCTGTGCACATTCAGAACCGCTTCTTTGTGTGCTGGGTACTTTTAGTATCGCTGACGTGGAGGAGCTTCCTCTGTTGTCTTCTCCTTCCGGCTTGTTAGATCCTCCTTCGGGTTGTTGTTGATACTCTCAGTTCATGCACTATAAATCCTCTTCCTTTCATGCCCCGGAGGTCCCCATTTTCGAGAATGGTATCAATTTCATTTTCGCTTTTATATTCGCTCCCAGACTCTCTATGGGTCCTCCTCGCAATTGTTGACTTATAAGCGCTTATCAGGCACTTCTCGCTGTCACAATTCCAACTTATCTTTTTTGCAAAACTCCCGTCGGATTCACAGCCATAAACAGTCCAAACATTCAACAGCCGGCTCTTACACACAAACCAACGCCCAGACGGAAGTCCCTCCCTCCTTCTCCGCTCGCTTTTGCCCAGCTCCGACATCTTTTCTTTTTTGTTTACTTTTAGAAAGTTCTTAAAATGTGCTCCAGAGAGACAAGCTTCTCGCTTTCAAATACATCAAAGGAAAACATCACTGTCCGCTCAATTCATCCCCCCCCCTCCTTTTCTTTTTCGCTTATACAGATGGAGGATTAACCTCTTCGCCTTTTTCGCTGGGAGGGGGGGGAAACAATTTTTAGTTACTTCTGAGGTGCTCGTTCGGGTCTCCGCTCATGCAGATTCCCTCCTCCACCACGGGCGGGCGAGACGCCCTCGGGAGCGACCCGAGGATGCGTCCGCCATTCGCGGGAGCCAGACCGGAAGCCGGAAAAACTTACTTCTTGTTGATATTATGGCTGGGAGAGGATGGAGGGCGCCAGAGAAAAAACTGGTGACCGGAAATAACATACCAACGACTCCCTCCCAGAACCAGGAAGTAACTACAGACTTCTCTTCACTGTTAGCAAATGCACTACGCCTCCTAATCAATCAGATGACTAACCTCAAAACTAAGGTGGACAGTGTCCAAAAACAACTGAATTAAATGGATAAAAGAACCTCAGCAACTGAGAAAATGTTGAAAAAGATGGAAAAGCAGACTGAGAACATTAACAAAAGAGTGGATGAAGCAGAGAAGGAAAGATCCTCTGATAAAACACAACTAACACAGATCCAGCTGGAAAGATCCATGTACGTTCTACGTTTCCATGGGATCCCCGAAGAGAAGAACGAGGATTTAAAAGAACTTTTGGCAGTTGCCTTGGCCCCATTAATGGATTATAAACAAGAAGATTTAATAAAATTCATGAAACAATCTACCAGAGAACTGTTGCTAAAGTCAACAGTGGGAAAATCCTTAAAAATCAAGAATGAAGACGTAAAAATTTTGAAAGACATCCCTTTCGAAGTTAGAAAATGGAGGAAACTCTATAGGATGCTTACTGTCTGCAAAAAAAAAAAGGGAATACCATACAGATGGTTATTCCCTGAAGGGCTGAGCTTCAATTACCAGGACAAAAAGTATAGAATTGACTCTGTTCCAAAAGCGGAAAAATTTATGGATCAAATGTTTAATACAAAAAAGAAGCAGAAGGAAAAGAATTTAAAACCGGATGGGGAGGAAGAAGAAGAAGAATCCTACTCACAGGATTCAACAAGCCAAAATTCCATGTCATCAGAATAATCTGAATCGGAGAAAGGAGAGGCTGCCCCCACACTCCAGAAAATGAAGAAACGTAAGAAGAAAAGACTCTAGAACTAAGACAATAGCACTAAAGGCAGTAATTGTGTTAAGCTATTAAATGTGAACTATCATAATTGAACAAAATCTTGATATAACATGTAATATTAGGTTAAAAAGCATTATTTTTTCAGCTATTCAGATAGTGACATGTATTAGACTTCTCCCTTCCCCCAAATCCAGTAAATGAAATAGATTAGAATGGTAGTATTCTTTTCCCAATCAAGTAGATATATGCAGGGGTCATTTCCTGTGAGAGCACACAGGAGTGGAGCTCCGGCAGTAAGGAGTCCAGGGACGGGCACATGCAACAAGCCCCACCCCCTACTCCCAGCAGCCCTCAGTTGGGCCACAAGGAGCAAGGAGCAGCCAGGTAAGTTGCAGAGCCCCCCCCCCCCGGGCCCAGTTTCAGGTACAAGCTCTCCCTCCTCTGTGAGGACAGATCTGCACATCCCCCCCCCCCAAAAAAAAACTAGCAATCCAAAACAGCCCGGTGGTGCCTGAGCGGTGGATGTTGCCTTCTGACACACTTCCGGTGATGTCAGGGGGTGTGGCATATGCAAATAAGTCATGCTAATGAGTTATGCTAATGAGCTCATGCACTTCTTTTTCTACAAAATGACCCCTGGTATATGTATTAGATCTCCTTCACCCATCACCCATAGTAATAGTGTTAGGGTATTAGTATCCCTACCCCTATCCCATAATTGTAGAAAATGGAAAAAAATAAAAAAAAATCCCCCTTTGGAGGGCCAAAAAACAAAAAAAAGAGTGTAGGGCTGATATCTGGAAGAAATAATCACCTAACGTCAGTATCCCTTACTCATAGTTCTTTAAGCTTAGTGCTTGGTTTGTGTGTGGAAGTGGGATGCAGCATAAAGTTCACACAAGGCGTGCTGCTGTAGAAATTAGTCTTTTATTCTGAAGGAAGTCCATGCTGAATAGGAAAGTTAGAGTAAAAGGTTCTAGACAGCTATGTAAGCTAGGGAGGAGATATTGCAGAGGACATGCCTTGCCCTCATGGTGGTTAGAGAGAGAAGTAAAAATAGCAGGAGTTAGCCAGAAGGAAGGAACCTGTAAGAGTATAGGGCTGCCAGATCACCCACTAGAGTGGGCAACCTCACCCCCCAAAGTCCATGCCCCCACTGCCACATGGAGCAGCCAGAGCAGCCAGAGCAACGGGGTGGCCCGGACACGCTGTCACAGCATCGTGTGATGCTCTAGGAATTTCCCAAATCTATGTGGTAAAAACACTACAGCATTGTCCAATGCCATTACTTCCAGGCCTGAGAGTGGAAGTAGTATAACCATATCACCCAATGCTGACAGAGCAGACAAGTGGAAGGATACAGGAAGTGACCTATCTAATTTTGCTAGCTCTACTGCCCCTGTCTCTGAAGCACCGGTGTGCTCTGTACAAAGGAACATTGCACAGTCCTCCGCTTCAGTTTAAGGAGAAGTCCAGACTAAGGGCAGGGCAATTTATGATCCAGTTTTTAAAATATGCAATGAGGGACTCTTCTCTTCCAAATCAAATCATGTCTCACATCTCCTCTTTGAGAGCTGAGTCAGGCAACCTGGTACACACTGCATCCAGTGTTTATAACAGCACTAGTTTAGAAGATCTTCCTCCTTTCCTTGATCAGGTCGAGTGAAAGTGCTTGGTCCACGCTTTGAGGCCCTGTCCCTGCAGAGTGGGAACTTGAACCTAGTCTGACACTCTAGGCAATCCAGACATTTTACTTCTTGAACCCACCAAAAGCGGGGAGGGCGGGATACAAATATAATAAATAAAAAAATAAAAAATAAAATTTATTCTGTTTCAAATTGCTGAAAAAATATTACCTTGTTAGCATGATGCTATGTAGTGAACTGTGCAATCGTTATCACAGTCCACAACATTTGAATTAAGGCTTTCAGATGCATCTTTAATGTTTCTATTGGAACTGACCTTTGCACTGCTTTCTTCCTTCCCACCACAAGAGGGACCTGAAATACAAAAGAGGATTAATTAAAATGAAAGCTATTTCATTTCACTGCAGGGAAAAAAACAAAGCCCCCACCTGGAAAAGCCAGGAACAAACAATAGATTCATTAGCTGTTTGTTCTATCCAGTTTGATACCAAACAGTTATAGAGAACACACAATGTGGAAGTGTTTGCTGTTTTCAAATAAACTGAAAAATTATAATACATTTCACTTCACTTGGTTTCATTGGCTTTAAAGAACTCACAGTATACAATTATCACAGATAGGAACAGTAGGGCCACTTGAGAATGGGTACTTCCCTCAGCATGACTACTTCCTTAACTTTTATTGTGAGCTTCATTGGGCAACAAAACCAAATAAACAGTCAACTAAAGTTTGGATTACTACGCAGTGTGATTTCAATGGACTGAGAAGAGCATAACTCTATTTAGGATTATAATCAGGGGTCATTTCGGGGGCAATCGCAGTTCCCCCGGGTGAGGTACAGGGGGCGGGGCATATGACGAAGCCCCGCCCCCTGCTTCCGGGCACCCCGCTGCCGGCCCTCGTTCAGCCAGGAGGCAGGAGAAGAGGGAGGGTAAGTTGCTTCCTCCCTGCCTCTCCCCACCCCTGCCTGCCTGAGGCCAGGGAGGGCCTTCGCGGGGCTTCCTTGCACTCCTGCTGGCCTTGCAGGTCCACCCCTGGGCCCCTCAAGGGGCTCGGCAGTGGAGCTGCAAGGCCGGTGGCGGCGGCTGGGACTGTTGGGGGCGGGGTGTGTGGCCTTATGACACACTTCCGGTGATGTCAGGGGTGGCGGCCTTATGACACACTTCCGGTGATGTCGGGGGTGTGGCATATGCTAATGAGTTATGCTAATGAGTTCCCCTAGCTCTTTTTCTACGAAACGACCCCTGATTATAATGAAAATTACCTCTCAGTCCTAAAGAACAACTCACAACACCTAAAAGGCAAGTTTGGGGGATCTCACATATTTAACTGGTGGGTTAATACACTAAAAATATTGGAGTTCAAGCTTCCTGCTCTCAGGGGCCCATCTTCTACACTGGTTTGTTTGTAGCAGAACTATGGCCAGACTTTGAGGATGAAGTCTAGGGACCCAGCTCAAAGGTTTGAGGGGGGAGTAGGATGTGGCATCACATTTTAGGTATACATTAGGTAACTGTTCTAAAAAAAGATTGCATAATACCATTAAGTCCTAACTGTACCACTGAGAATAACTCTTGCACATCTGCCATAGGATCCCTGCATGCTGTAGAGGATTTTGAGGCTAGTTCTAAGGCACGCTAATATTTCATGTGAGGTGCCAGCCATGCTAATTTGACCAATTACTTTGCATAGGACACAAAGTCCAGAGGCACCTTTAAGATCAACCAAGTTTTACTCAAGGTATTCGCTTCTGTGTGCACACACACTTCCTCAGATACACTGAAATGGAAGTCAGACCAACATGGCTGCCCACCTGGATCTATTTGCATAGAAGAATGTGCTTTAGAACACTGACCTTCAACAGTGGCTCATGGCCTGGTGTTAAGGGGTTGCATCTGTGGCATCACAACACTGTTTTTAAAGACAAAAAATTCTTATACATGTTCAGTTATCATAGCTTCATCCTAAAAATCCAAGGAATTATAGTTTGGTTTTAGATATTTATGTAGAGGATAGAAGAGCTGGAAGACTCATGTGCACACAGTACAGCAGGACAACTTTGCAGCAGCCTTCGAGATACAGATCTCAGACCCTCGCCCTGGAGCTGTCATTCCCAGGATTTCTTATGGAGAAGGGAAAAACCTATTAAACCAGAATGTCTGCAGAACTGATATCCTCTAAAAAAGAGAGGGGGAGAAGGATTCTGGGAGGGAAAAGAGCCATATACATTTTAATTAATTTTTATTCCAAATTAAAAATATCGAGTTGGAATCCTGTCTTTCTCCATTCCAGTGCAATGCATTTCCGCCCAGCTAGAAACAAGTTTGACTATTATGTCACTCATGCCGAGCATTTTCTGCTTAGTGCTTAAATTTTTACGTACTTCCCTCCATTTTCAATATTTTTTTCCATCTTTATAAAAAAGGGATAAAGTTTATGGTAACACCAGTTCCATTCACCTTTTGCCTGCACTAATTCCGGAAATAATCGTCAGATTCATTTGTTGGAATATTGTAGGTACTACACAAACAATTTGATATAAGCATATAAGCAATCAATTAGGTTAACATATCTACAGACCTTAACTTATAGATCTCACTGTTAGCTTCCTACTCTTCACAATCCTGTTTACCATTCAAGATATATTCCAATCTTAGCAACTGTTTAAATTTGGAGCATATTGTTGTTGTTGTTGTTGTTGTTCAGTAGTACCTTTTAAATCCTCATAGATCTTCTTTTGTAATTGTTAGATACGAGACTCGAGGCAGCAGGTGAACAGTGATAACAGCTTTATTGAACACGAAGTAAGAAGAACCAGAACAAGGCAAACAACTGAGCAACAGGCTCCTTTTTAAACAGTCCGGGCTTGGCAAGTCACGCCCACATGTCAGATAACATCAATTCATATTCAGAACATAAAGACCAATCAGTTTGCTTCCCTCCAGAACTTCCCTTGTTCTGATAGGTCAGTTTACAATACCTTGCTTAGACTCAAGCTCAATACATTCATACATTCTGTTCCATACATAACAGTAATTCCTTCCCACATGAAGTGAATGTCTTTAAATAGAGTTGAGTGCCTCCTGCACAGTCTTTAAACAAGGTTAGACGCATGGACTTGCCCAAGATTAATACATTCCTTAAGTAAATGCATAAGGAAAGGTCTCAGTTCTAGCTTTTGTCCCAGATGCCAGGGTACAAGGAAATCCATTACAACATATCTGTGGAAGTACCAGGTGCCTTTTAGCCATTCTCACAAATGTATGGAAATTTCTTATCCAATCAATGAGCAGCTCCTGTGAAGATGGTTTAAAGGACTGAGTTCTTATGGATAAGGGTCAATCAAAATCAATGCCCCACCTACCAACAAGATTAGCTCATGTCAACATTCTCCCAGCTATTTGAGAATTGTTTAGGAATAAACTAATCCCATTTGGCTGGGAGAATCTCTACGAAGTACCACAGAGACTGCAAAACTAGTACTTTGAACATAAGAGGGCAGTTATTTGATCCCTGATTCATCAACATGAAGCAGGTCTCATGTTCACAATCAAAAGCCTGCCTGCAACAGATGCTTCTCAGAAAGACAGAAAGAACCACCTGAGAAAGCTTTCTCTATTTGGAAGTTCCTTTCTTAAATTTCATCATTCAGCACTTCTGTAAACAGGTCCCTAGAAATTATTGCAATTAACTGTTTCTCATAAAACACCGCAAAAATAAGAAGAGGAGGAAGAGGAGGAGATTGGATTTATATCCCACCCTTCACTCGGAGTCTCAGAGAGGCTTACAAACTCCTTTCCCTTCCCCTCCCCTCAACAGACACCCTGTGAGGTAGGTGGAGCTGAGAGAGCTCTGACAGTAACTGCTCTTTTTCAAGAACAGCTCTGAGAGAACTATGGCTTGCCCAAGGTCATCCAACAGCTGTGAGTGGAGGAGTGGGGAATCATACCTAGTTCTCCCAGATTAGCGTCTGCGCACTTAACCACTACACCAAACTGGCTCTCTAGGTAGACTAAAGAAACTAACTTTTCAGGGTTGTAACATAGAAATCTGGTCCCTGTGGTTGTGAGGAAAGCAAGAGGTTGAGTCTGCAAAAGGCAAAAAGGTTAACAGCGATCTAGAGGTGTCAAGCTGCTGTAGGGCACTCCTATATGTAGCCGAAGGCTGCTGCAGAGTTGTCCTGCTGTACTGTGTGCACATGAGTCTTCTAGGTCTCCTCTCCTCTACATAAATATATTTTCCCAACTGCATCCCATGTGCATCTTTCCCT
>NW_015164190.1:944999-952572 GCF_001447785.1 Gekko japonicus
TATATAACAGATAAAGCATTCCAGAAAATTTAAAAACTAATAAATATAAAATATAAAATAAAACGCTTCCAAGTAAAATGCATCTGAGACTAGCATAAAAGTTACATTTACAACTATCCGCTAAACAATTTCCATGACCTAAGTATCGCCTTACAAAACCTGGCTACTTGATGAGTAATCTTGGGAAGTCTGTCAATTAAAAGAAATTCAAGTTTAGTTTTTTCTGGCAGACCTGAGGTTTTTCCTATCAGTGGAGTGATAATCTCTCTACGTGCCACCTCATAGTGTGGGCATTTAAAGAACATATGTTCTAAAGTCTCTATCTCCCTGAGTGGGAAGGTGCAAAGCCTTCCTTTGTAAGGAATGTTCTTATATTTCCCATCAAGTACAGCGGGAGGGCACTGAATAAGTTCTGAGAGAACTGTGACTGGCCCAAGGTCACCCAGCAGGCTTCATGTGGAGGAGTAAGGGAATCAAACCAAGTTCTCCAGATTAGAATTTGTCGCTCTTAACCACTACACCATGCTGGTTTGAGTTTATTAGTATTTTATATGGTGCTACAACTTCCTTATCCCTTTTCTTTCTTAGTAATTACTTTGAAATCTTTTCTGAATCCTCTGTCGCAGCCTGAAGAACCATTCATATCCAAAAGCTTGCTTTTAAGAACCTTTTCCTCTAATGTTGATCCAGTTGGCTTAATCTGTACTACGTTTCAATGATTTGGGCCCACAATGTTAAAAACTTTAAGTGTTATTAGGAACACCAGGAATGTCAACAAACTACAAACTTCCCCTCTTACTTAGGTGTTACTGAGCTGATAAGTGTTAGGAGTTGATATGCCTGAAGAAGGGGATGCAACTTTTACATATGAATAAGTTTAGTTGACACTGACAGACCTGAAGCAGGAAGTAGATTGATGTTGCTGGAGTACAAAAGAAAGCTAAACCCTACAGGTCTGTGACTGCACTATAAATTAATTTGAGCCAACATAACATTAATTGGCTTGTAATGAGTTCTGTGTCACGCAAGATCCTACTTGAATAAATATTATTAGCCTTTAAGATGCCACTGGAATCCTGTTTTGTTTTGCTAACACAGCTCCCCACCAGTAAACATTAGTCAACACCTAAGTGCTTATGATCACAGTTCCCTCCTCCAGACATTAGAGCCACCCACCAAAGAGTACAGAACTGATGCAGTATGATTTGAAGCATCTTTACTCCAAAGAAATTGCTGCACGCAATGGGATTTACTCCCTCAATAAGTGCATTTAGGAGTGCAGCTCAAATCAGTCCCAATGCTGTGGGAAGGGTTTATGTTGACCCAGTGATGCAAGGATGTCTTCAATTATATAAGGCAGGAAGTAGAAGTGAAAGGATATGCTGTAGTAGCTTGGTTTGTTTAGATAAATGTACTTTGAGTAACTTCGTGCAGAGCTAAGTGCATCTATGTCTATTTCAGGAGTATTAGGTATGCTTAACCCAGTATAAATTGTTGTTGTTCAGTCGCACAGTCAAGTCCGACTCTTCGCGACCCCATGGACCACATCACGCCAGGTCCTCCTGTCTTCCATCGTGCTCTGGATGGAGTTTGCTTAATTTCATGTTCGTTGCCTCAAACATTGTCTAACCATCTCATCCTTTGCTGTCCCCGTCTTCTTTGACCTTCAATCTTTCCCAGCATCAGGGTCTTCTCCAGTGAGTGCTCCCTTCTCATTTGGTGGCCAAAGTATTTGAGCCTCAGCTTCAGTATCTGGCCTTCCAGGGAACAGTCAGGGTTGATTTCTTTTAGGATTTACTGATTTGATCTCCTTGCAGTCTAGGGGACTCTCAAGAGTCTTCTCCAGCACCATAATTCAAAAGAATCTATTCTTTGGCGCTCGGCCTTCCTTATAGTCCAGCTCTCACAGCCATACAGTACTACTGGGAATACCATTGCTTGAACCATATGGACTTTTGTTGGCAGGGTGATGTCTCTACTTTTTATTATGCTGTCAAAGTTTGCCATCACTTTCCTCCCAAGGAGCAGGCATCTTTTAATTTCATGGCTGCAGTCACCATCTGCAGTGATCTTGGATCCCAGGAACGTGCAAATAGTCATGCATGCAAATTATAATACTCCAGGCATACTCAAAACTGTTCACCTGTGTTGGTGTATCTCCTCACTTTGTTATATCATGTTACAAAAACAACTGAATTTACTTTCTGTTGACCTCTGAGCAGATGAAAAGTTATATTTAAAAGGCAGTAGTTGTTTACCAAAGAAGATACTGTTATCTCTGCAGCTGTCTACGGAATGTGCCTTTATGAGAAGCAGAATTAGGCTTGGCCTACCCTGGTTGCTAGAAGTTGTGTTTGTCCTCTGTGCTTGACATGCACTAAGTCCCAGGTTTAACCTCCCCTCCAGTGTCATGTGACTGCAATCAAACACAGTCCTAAGGGAACATTGTGCAGGATGAGGATAGGTTTGTGGATTTCTGTTTTCCTTTCTCTGGGGTTTGTGGATGGTTGCTTTACTTTCTAGGGCTGTAAGAAACAGAGAGTTAAGTCTATGGGATTTAGGCATCTCTGAATGTCAAGACCTCCTGACAAGCAAAGCAACTTCGATTGCTGGCTTCCAGTGTTCAATTCCTGAAAAGAGAAGCTCCCTGGCACCTGCCCTGGAAACCCCTGCAGTGTATCTTAATCCCAAATAGGCAGGAGAAGACAAGGTGTGGTTGCTCTTGTGGCAGAGATAGCCATTCTGTGCGTGTTCAGAGGCTCTTCTCTTTTATTATGGCTTTTCCAATTTCAGGACTTGTTCCTAGAAGGAACTGAAAACACGTTCCGAGGCAGAACCCTTTGCGGAAAGTAATTCCACCGCATTTTGCTGACTAGGCAGTCTACTCAACTCAATTGGGGGAAAAAGAAAAAACCAAACAAACTCATTTCCCTCTCACAGCCCAACTTATGTGTTTGTTCAGTAAAAGACTAATGAATAATTCGAAACAGAAAAGTCAAAGAAGTGCCTCACCGAAATCAAGAAGCTGCACAGGGCATCACCCACTCTCCCACCCAACGTCCTGCACGTGAGGGGCTCCCTCGAGGGCGACGGGGCCACGTGACCCCTCCCAGGCTGTGGGGCGGCTGCCCGCAGCGCGGTGCCCGTCCGCTACCCCCCCCCCTTCCCCGCCGCAGTCACCCAAGCGGCTGTGCTCGCGGGTGGCGGCGCTGCCCCGCTTGGGGGGCGGCCCGGGGGGGCCCGTCGGAGCAGCGGTGACCGAGGGCGGCGGGGGTGGCGGGGCGAAGGGGCGCAGCCTTCCTGGCGGCCCGGGCCCCGGCTGCGGGCCGGAGGGGACGCATCTGCCCTTGCTGCAACCCGAGTCGCTGCTGGACGCCGCGGCCAAGCGGGTGGCGGGCAGCTGGGCCTTCGAGCGGGTGGAGGGCCGCTTCCAGCGCATCCCGGAGCCCGTGCAGCGCCGCATCGTCTACTGGAGCTTCCCCCGCAGCGAGCGCCAGATCTGCATGTACTCCAGTTTCCAGCCCGGGCGCGGCGGGGGCGGCGGAGCCAGCGGGGCAGCCGCGAGCATCGGGACGGGCCTGGGGGCCGGCGGAGAGGACAGCCCGGCCGCCCGTCACCGAGGGGCTGCCCTTCCGCCGAGGCATCCGCCTGCTGGAGACGGGCGCCGTGGACAACGTGCTCCAAGTGGGTGAGTGCTGAGCGCCGGCGAGACCGCCCCTTCTGGCCCGCGCTCTGCTCTGCTCTGCGCTCGCCGGCCTGGCCTTGCTGCCGGGGCTCCCCTCCCCGTGGCGTGCCTCCTCGGTCCCGCTTCCCTTCCCAGGGGCGAATGTCGCTTCGCTCCCGCTTTCCGCCCGTCTCTCCGCCCTTCCTTTCCCTCGCCGCCTGTCAAATGCAGTCGCCCCCGAACATCGCCCTCGCTTTCCCGGGGCACCTTCCCCGTCAGCCTCACTTTTGGGTCCCGTCCCCCCGCCGCCGCCGCCGCTCCCTCCCCTTCCTGCCCTGAGCTCTGCTGTGGCTTCTGTGCTTTAAGACCCTGAAGACCTCCCCCGCTTCCAAACCATCGCAGCCTTTTGTCTGGTCTGTTTGTTACTTGACAGTATTCCTCTCTCCTCCCCGAGCGCCGCGACGGCGGGGGGGGGGGGAAGAGGGGGGGAATGCCAGGGTGTCCCTTTTCACAAATGCAAGCTGTATTTCGTAGTGGGATGGGAAGGAACGAGCTTTTATCGCAGTGATTCTCTTTGTGAACCAGGGTGTTGGTAATGAGTGGGAGGGAGATATTGGGGTATAGTTTGCAAAAGGATTAGGCAGCTGCCTGGTTTGAGAGGCTGGGTTGAAACATAATAAATCTCCAAGAAAATGCCTTCCATAGTATTACCTGCTTGCAAAGCCTCTCATTTCCCCCTAGTGATAGTGGAGTAGTAAAAAAAACTGGATGAGGTTAAGAAGGCGAAACACGGGAACAAAATGTCTGTAGAGAAAACTGGGTTATGACCCCCTATCCTACACTTGCTGTTTGCCGTTGGAATGCGGCAGTGTTTCTGTTGCTTTTAAAATGGAAGGGAACATTGCCTCCTTCCAAAATCCTTGTTAATGTCATTGACTGTACACATGGGATTCTTCGGAAGGGAGGGAGTCTCATTGTGGCATTTCGTTTCAGGTGCATCTCATGTGCAGTGCTTTCTTGATACTACTGGAATAAAGTCCTTGACTTTATTGACATTAAACACAATGTTCATTATTACTGCGTTTGGCAGGGAACTTTTGAGTGAGTGGCAAAGGGCATTTTCCTTCCACAGTAGTTATCCCTGAAATCTGCTTTTTACATATTGTATGGAATAATCTTTCACCTTTTTCGTGGAGGTGAATGAAATTAGTATTCTCATTAAACTGGCAATCAGGCACAATTTGTTTTGCAAACGTGAAATGCAAATTAATTTTGTGCTGAGGCTTATTACCATCAATGGCAAGGGTGGGTAGGGGGCTTCAAAAATTTTTTGTAGTCTGACAGTGTATTCTAAACTAGTATTTTTAATTCTTCCAAATGGAAAAAATGGAGAGGTATACATTACACGCTGAGCATTAAAAATTTAGATTCTTTGTACATCATTTTTTACAGTCCAAATATTCAAATGTTTACACTTGATTTTTAGCCAAACTCAAAGTATATGTTTTTCCCACATTTGTTCATTTTAGATAGATCAATAGCTTCCAAAACCTGCTTTCAGGTAACAAAGCAAGTTCCATTGTTTAACTTGAAACTGAAAAGATAGCATGAAATAATGCTATAAAGAGAAAAACAGTTTAAAGAATCTCTGTATATTTCTTACAGTGAAGTATTTTCTTAAATTCTTATCAGAAATCAATAGCAATTTTTGAAATTTGGCTGCTCTTTTGATCGTAATGTTGTTGATGAAAAATTTGTGACGGGAATGACGTAGGTGTTTTGGCTGGAGATTAGGACTGGAGTGTTTTAAACTTCTCATTTAAACATAAACTATAGCTCTAATTTTCTACTGTTCAAAATAACGGACAACCTCTTTAATATTTTGTACATTAGGACTTTAGAAGTCTCAAGAACATATTTTGTAGCAGTTGGAGAGTCTTTCCTCTAAAGATGCCTATTCTTAAAATATTTCAGGGAGAAGTAGAGGTTTTATAAATGACCAAGATGAGTTTCAGTGTAAATGGTGAAGGAAAGCGAGCATTTGCAGTATTGCACTATTAATGCAGTCAGATTAGCTTGCCATTCCTACTGTTTTACAGAAGAGATGAAAACACTTCTGTCTTTTCCATATCATGGTGCCATGAGTAGCTGAAAATAGTCTCTTGGGGCTTGTAGTTAACAACCTGACACCTGATTCTGTCAGGTACCATGTTACATAAATGCAAAACCTAGCTGAAAACCAGTATTTGTTCAGTTTTCATTTTGTTTAAAAATGATCAACAATATTAGGATCTGGGTCTTTTCATTCAATGTACATACCATGTCTATGCTGGAATGCCAACTTCAGTATTCAAGAGAGAGACCGTCAACTTCCAATGATGTTCTTCCCCACTCTTTTAAAGTTTGCAAGCTATACATTCATAACATGGCTGGGGAATGGGATGAAAGGCTGCTGATTTAATAGGGAAAGGAATTGATGCATTTGCATAATACTGTAAGACCTTACTAGAGAAAAGCTGAAAGAAAATTTAAATAAAACAAAATGCTCCGAAGTGATGAATGTTTATCTCATGCAGATGGTGAGCATAATGCTTTCTGTATCAGTACTGGTAACCACATCCATTAAAGTATAAGGGTAGGGTAAGCCAAACCAACAAAGAGGCTTGTTAGTCTTGGGGAACATTTGCATTGAAATTGGAACTTTTGATGCTGGGATGTATGAAGGTCTTTATGTTTAAAGAGGAAAAAGAAGTACTCCGGCCACTAAATCAAAATTATTGTTAATTTATAATAAAGCACTGTTTGTAATTCTGCATTTTTATATATTCCTAATGTGATACTATGCAATCAACACATTCTTCATAGCCAGTAAAATCATGTGAACTAATATTGTTGTCAAGAGTGGAATATCTGCTGGAAATTTCAAAACCAACATTTTTTGGGAGAAGACTATAGAAATGGGTTGGACAAAATTTGTGGTGCCTGCCACTTCAATGTAGTATGTGTGGTGTATGCTAATAATTCCTTCATGCTTAGTAAAACTTAAACACAGCTTAACCCCAGTTCTCACTAGAGTCATTCAATTGATTTTTCAATTTTAAGAAAGCTGTTGGATGCATCTTTTGTGTTTTTAAAGAAATACTGTGTACACGATAATACGTGTTCAGCTTTGAGTGGTGATCATGGTGTTGAGTGGATTGTTTACAAATGACTAGACAGCTGACCAAAGTTTAAAGTCAAGGAGTATTTTAAGGCTTAACATGAAACATATACTTTAATGTCTGCTGGAATCCCCTAAAGGATGCAAACCTTTTAATAGAGTTAATTTTTTTTACAAGTAAATCCATATAAATATTACACTTATAATTTTTTACCCTGTGAGGAAGTACTGTTGATATATTTTGGAAGCAAACTGTTATCTAGCATTTTTTAAAGTGTTCCTAGTCTACACTTCTAATTTGATATAATGTTGTTCGTCCTTGAGTTGTCATACTTGCTTATGACTATGCAATGATGGGAGTCAATAAATAGTATTTAAAACTAATAAAGTGAAGTTAGTAAGAATATAAAAATGATAGCTTGTTTCAGCAAAAAATTCTACATCGATTTTTAATAATGTGTTATTAAAGTTTAATAGAAAATTACACACTGTTAAAATCTTAATTTGTATATGTGTCTTATGGCAGGGAGAACAAATTAAATTATTCTTAAAGCGTATTGTGAAGCACGTAAAATGCTGCTTTAAGAGGAAGTTGAGAGAATAGCAAAGGTGTTGATTACTGATAGGTAATCAATATTACCTATCAATAAACGATATTTGGAACTAGGATTGTTTCATTTGTCCTCTACTGCCTCTTTTGAATAGCTCTGCAGTTTGGTGGACATTCTTTATGATGTTCATTGTCATTT
>NW_015164190.1:952617-977440 GCF_001447785.1 Gekko japonicus
ATTGTTTAAAGAATGGTTTAAAACATTCAAGTAGATATCTTCTCAAGCAATTTATAACTAACAACCAGCCTTTGTAATTATAGGTGAGCACCGTATTGTCTTACCTAGATTTCATTATATCTAGGAGCCCTTGAAGTAGATATCGAACTCCCATACCCTCATTGAAATGTTGTTCTTCTCAGGGCCAGTATAAATGTTACATACATTTTTGTGTCATACTATCTCTGGAGCCTTTTTAGCCTGCTGGGGCAGACATACATTGGGACTGTGGGAGGCAAAGTGGTTGTGTGGAGCCAATTTGGAACAGAGAAATGGCTGGAAGGGGATAAAGTTAAGCTCCTCCTTCATTTCTGTGCTCCTGATTGTGAACTGCCAAAGCTGCTTTTTTAAAAAAAGGTTGTCAGGGGAGTGTTAGATGCATCCATGTAAAGTGTCTAGTTGTCCCCAAATAGATTATTCAAAAGTTAATGGGTATTCTTCAGTGAGGGGCGAGTATTCCCTTCCTCCGGAAAAAGTGAATTTAGGCCTAATTGGCCAGTGGATCCCATGGCCATTATCCAGTTGGGCATCAGGGAGACCATAGGTCATGTGAACAGTAATGGTTAAGACAGGGGTATTGAACTGATTTGTTACGAGAGCTGGATCTGACATAAAAATAACTTGGTCGGGCCAGGCCATGTGTGCCATAAAATGTAACACAAAGTACTGGAGATATAAAGTTTATAAAGATGATTTCAGATGCCAATTGGCAATAGCAGGTGTGATTGAATTAGGTATGATATGCAGAAGGGTGGAGATATCAGCAGCATAGGTAATGAGACTGGAAACCTAGGTCTCAATTTGGTACAGGAGGATTCAGTCCAGGAGGATGCAAAGAATAAATGGAAATAAGTCTGAAGAAGTGAGCAGTGACTCACAAAAGCACATATCCTACCACAATTTTGTTAGTCTTTAAAGGTGCTACTGGACTCTTACTCTTTCTATCACTATTAGAAACCACATTCAAAAACCAGTGGGGGAACATTTTAATCTTCCAGGGCATTCAGTTGCTGACCTAGTAGTACCAGTTCTCTGACAAAGGAATTTCAAAGGGAGATTAGAAAGAAGAAGAAGAGAAGAGATTGGATTTATACCCTGCCCTTCACTTGGAGTCTCAGAGTGGCTTACAAACTCCTTTCCCTTCCCCTCCCCACAACAGACACCCTGTGAGGTAGGTGGGGCTGAGAGAACTCTGACACAAACTGCTCTTTTTCAAGGACAGCTGTGCCACAGCCTGCGACTGACCCAAGGTCACATTAGCAGGTGCAAGTAGAGGATTAAAGAGATCATCCAACTGCAATGAAGGTTTTTAACCACTACACCAAACTGGCTGAGAGAGACTGCTGAATTGGAACAGATCGTGAAGCTCAAGACAATGCAAACTAGTTGACTGAATTGAGACCTAGGTTTCTTCTCTCATTACCAATGCCTGCTATTGTCTTTTGGCATCTGAAATCATTTCACTCTCCAAGATATAAGGACAGATGGACTCACATTCCAGCTGTATCCAAAGAAGTGAGCAGTGACTCATGAAAGCTCATGTCCTGCCACAAATATTGTTAGTCATTAAGGTGCTGCTGTACTCTTGCTCCCTTTCACTGATAAGGAATGCAAGGTGTGCTGTCAGGTTTCCCCCCCATCTGTTAGAAATGGAAAGGGAGATCTCTCCAAGTGTCATGGGATGTGCTGTCTCTGTCATATACCTGGAATAAAATGTTCTTTGGTCTTAAACACAGGTCTCTCTCTCTCTCTCTCTCTCTCTCTCTCTCTCTCTCTCTCTCACACACACACACACACACTCACACACACACACACACACACACACACACACACACTCTGTCAGGATCAGACCTTAGTCTAACTATTGATCATGTATTTGTAACTGTGGTTCTCTGATGTACATAGCTTCGCACTGTTATTGTTTATCCCACTTGAGCTCTTTTGTTTTTTCCTTCTGATTCCCAAGCTTCATCTCCGCACCTGCAGGTGTTGTCTACGCGGTCCTCCCCTGACATTCCTGAAAGGGGGGGGGGATTAAGACATGTATGTATGAACTGTAGATTAGCTGTGCTAACATCACTGTGAAAGGAAGCCTCCTCCACAGAGGCCAGAGAGAACTTCGCCATTTCTAATTCTCATGGCCTTGGGGGGAAGACATAAAATGATAACATTCACACCATCCTGTTTGTACTATATTAACCTGTCTATGCACTATGTAATCCTGACGTATGACTGAGGGCTGGACCAAAGGTCTTGTAATTCCCAACTTTGTATTATTATTCAGTTCTGCCAAAGAGTTTGACTTTACAGCAACTTTCCTGATTTCTCAATAAAGCCTGTTAAAGGATTTATTGCGTCTGAGAGGTCCTGCAGAAGCTGACACACACTTTTTGGTCTTTAACACAGGACTCCCCCCCTCATACCTGGAATAAAACATTTTTTTGGTCTTTAACACAGGACTCCCCCTTCCCTGCCATACCTGGAATAAAACATTTTTTGGTCTTTAACACAGGACTTTCTTTTTCCAGCATGCTTCCCCTGGCTGGCTCCCTCTCTCTTTGAAGAATAAGTGTGTTTCTACCTGGAATAAAATGTTGCTGGTCTTCTTAAAAGTCTCACAAGATGCCATTCCCCAGAGGAGAAGGGGGGAGGAGCCCTCAGCCAATCGAGGGAAGGCTTTCTTTCTCTCCTATGAAGCAGGAACTAGGAGAGACTGGGTGAAAGTAGCTGTGATGTTAGAAACAGGAAGCAGCACAGGGTCAGCTGCAGCCCTGTGCAGGTCTGATCGGGCCCATATCTTTGACACGCCTGGGTTAAGATCTATAGAGGGTAACTATATGAAGCTGAGGAATGGGCAAGGGAGGACTGGAGTAAGAAGGCAGTTTGGCAGTTCAAGTCAGAACAGTGTAGTAATAATGGCTTGCTTGCTTTGATTGCCAAAAGAATTTTCAGGGCTTAACTGTGTCTGTAGACCTGGGAAGGTTTAAATATGCTTCTTCAAAACACCAGGTTGATTGCTACCCATAGCTTGGGATGTTTCGTGAAGTGGCACAGAGAGGTGGATTAAGTCATATGTTGCAAATCCCACATGAACTGCATTTGCACAGCAATTTACCTTTTGGATCACATGCCTTGCATGGAGAATTCCTATGCTAGCTCCTCTCCAAAACTTGCAGCACTTGCATAAACTATGTTATGGTGGGTGGGTCCCTAAAGTTACTTCTGTTACACAGATGTGTCTGCAGAATCCATATGGGGACCATAATGCATAATACGTACAGAGTCAGCATAGTGTGGAAGCTTGCTAGTGTGGAACCTTAGGCCCATCACGCACTTTCAGCTTAACCTATCTCACAGAGTTGTTGTAAGGATAAAATGGAGGCGAGGGGTATGCTGTAAGGTGTGGTTCCCCATTGGGTAGAAAGGCAGGGTATGCATTCTGTAAACAAAACAAATAATAAATAAACCAGCTGTGAATTCAGCATTTGGTAGGCCTTTCAGGAGAGGTCTCCCTCTCAGGATAAAAGGAGTGGACCCTTGCTTTAATTCTGTAGGAGTTTCAGGTAGCCTAATGCACAGCACCTCACTATAGCACATAAGCTGATAAATGTGTTTAATGTTTTTTTTAATTGCTCAACTGTATTCTAAGACAGGAGAGAGTTTGCTTGTACGGTTTAAAAAACTTGCAATATCTTTTGACTAGAAACCATAGTGGAGCAAAATAATTATGCATACACAATGAAGAATGATGCCTCTTTAAACTGTCTTCAGCTCTCTGAACCTGTCTTCAGCCTAAACTTAAATGCAGTACTTCTAGGTTTACCATACTGTATTATACGATTCCCCCCCCCCCCACATAATCTCCCATCACTGTCCATGGAGACATAATTGCAAGGAAATTCTAGCCTTGGGACTCAAACTACCAGTGGATGTAGCTGCAACTATGTTCTCCACTAGAGTGCATTGATTTAAATTATTATTTAAATCAGTTATTTAAAGCAACAAGAAAAAGGCCTATATACAGTATTGATTTAAATTAATTATCCATTTTGTAATTTGTACATTTCCTGAACAAGACTGCATGTTAACTGGTCGTTATAACAATAAATTAACATATTGATTTGCATCTTCTAAATAGAGCCTAGAAACATAATCTAAAAACTTTGGACATATAGTCAACATACCTTTACTCTGCAGAATTAGCTACCTAGAGACAAGAAGGTCAAATGTTAAATTGAATGGATTTTTGTTTGACTTTTTTTGTACACATGCTTACTTGAAAACCAGAGGCCCAGAACTTTGCAATTGCAAGGCTGGTAGTTATTGAATAGAACAGTGTTTCTTCATGATAATGAGGGATACATTCATATAGAAGTTTAAGGTTGCATTCAGACATTATGAGAAACTATGGTTTGTGTAAACTGAAGTTTGTTGCACAAACCCCACTTAGTCTACCAGATGTGAATAACAAATCACAGTTTGTATATAAGCTGCAATTACTCTGCTTCTTTCCTCCTTTCCTGCCTCTCAGTCAACCCTGCCCTCATTATGTCCTGAGCTCCTGTATGTTATCTGGCTATTGGTGAAGATTCACTTCATAGACAGGTCATAGACAGGTCACTTGCTATTGATCCGTTTCCATAACCCTCTGATACAGATAAGTGTTCTTGGATATCTGGACACTTTTGGCAAAAGCCAATAGTCTGCCACATTTCACTTTTGCCTGCCTGCAGCTATTGTTCACAACTTTCACTCTCCTCTTCCCGTTTATCTTTTTCCTTGTATTTCCTAACCTTTTTTTCCTCACTGAAATAAAAATGAAACTTGGGAGGGAACACATGATTATAGCTGGGTCACTCACTTGAAGGGTAACATGTAATGGAAGATGTCTTCTCTCTATGTAACTTACAAACATCACTTCCCAATACCATTGGACTCTAGGTATGCAGAATGATTTCTGGATTCATCTGGTGTCTGTATTACGAAATCGCATAAAAACCTGTCATTAACAAAATTCCTTTGTTCCACTGCCTTATAAATTTGCTCTTGGAGAGAGCTGCATAGTAATACTTTTGAAGCCTTGCTATCAGGTCAATGGGCATGGAGCAAAGGCACGGAGGCAGGCGGAAGAAGGGATGCATGTGGCTTGACAAAGCATCAGCAATTGCTCAGTGCCTTTTCATTGGCTATGCTTGCTATATGCTATATACAGCTATGTGTCCAGATGGGGGGGATGGCACTAATGCACAAATTGGGATTTTTGGATATGGGTAGAAAACAAACCTAAGTTAGTATGAATGGTGGTTAACAAATTAGCTACAAATGGTGATAAATAATGCCATTTTAGTGTTCCCATTGGTTTATTGGCAGGATTCTGTGTTCAGATGTTGCATGTAACTGCAGTGTATTCCCCCCCCCCAGTCCTGCTGTGAGCTATATCCTAGCTGTTTCTGCAAGATTTTGATTTGTTTCAGGTTAAATCAGGAAAAATCCTAATCTCAGATGAATATTTATTCAATAATTATTGAATCATTCACAATAATTGTGTGTGTGGCTACTGTGAATTCATCTTGGCTATCCTTTATGGCATAACTGGAGCCTCCCACTGATTCCTGGATCAGTTCTGCAGCTGTTTTAAATGTACTTGATTATTTTAAATAAGTTGAATGATGAATTAATATCTGTATACACACATCGCACAGGCTTTTAAAAAAGGGGAAATAGAGAAAGGCTACTTGCTGGCTTCTATGATTTCAGTATGTGGTCCTCACTTGAATACACTTGAAGCTGCCTTATACCATGAATGGTATACCTTCCTCCTTCCTGCCACCCCTTTTCTTACTCTCTCTCTCCCCTCCATGCCTGTCACTTCCTTTCTGCCCCCACCCCACCACTCTTTCTGCCCCTGTCACTCTCCTGGCCTCCCACCTACTTCCTCCCCCCCACAGCAGCAGTGGCAGCAGTTGCTCTCCAGGAATCACAGCAGATTGCCCAAAGACAGAGGTCAGTTCCTCTTAGGGTTCCCAGCTCCATGTTGGGAAATTCCTGGAGACTTGGGGGTGGAGCCTTGGGAGGATGAAGTTTGAGCTTGGAAGTGACCTCAGCAGGGTATAATATCATAAACTCCACCCTTCAAAGTGGCCATTTTCTCCGGGGGAGCTGTTCTCTGTCATCTGAAGATCAGTTGTAATTCCAGGAAATCTCCAGCCCTCACCTAGAGGTTGGTAATATTAGTTCCCCTGGAGGGAATGACTGCTTTGGAGGTTGGAGTCTATGGCATTATATCTCTCTGGAGTCCCTCCCTGCCTCAATCTCCACCATCACCAGACCCCACCCTTCAAATATCCAGGAATCTCCCAACCTGGAGTTGGCATCCCTATCTCCTTCCCACCCGGCAGTCAACCTATCTTTATCTGCCCCTCTGTCTTCAGCTTTCTGTCTCCTATCCCCCTGTAGCCTCTACTGAATAGGACTATGGTCTTTCTTCACAGTTTACATTATTCTCTCCTCCTTTTTATCCACACAACAACCCTATGAGGTAGGTTAGGCTGAAAGTATGTGACTGGTCCAAAATCACCCAATGAGCTCCCACAGCAAGATGGGGATCTAAACCTGGGTCTCACAAACCCTACTCTGAAGCTCTGACCATTATGCTACACTGACTTTCATAGCTGCTGTTGAACAGTAGCAAGCAGCCAGGCCTAGTTGAATCATGCAAGTCAAGTGGCATCAAGTCACCCAGAGGGTGCTGCTAGGCCTGAGTTTGCCAGTCTCCAGGTGGGACCAGGAGATCCCCCAGAATGACAACTGAACTCCAGAAAACAGAGATCTGTCCCTCTGGAGAAAATGGATGGGCTCTGTGGTATTATATCCAGCTTAGGCCTCTCCCCTCCCCAAACTCTGCACTCATCAGACTTCACCACAGAATCTCCAGGAATTCCCCAACCTGGAGCGGGCAATCGTAGTCTCAGGCCTGGCTCTAAAATAGCCCTGGAAAATTCCCTTTCCCCTCCCCCTGCCTTTTTAACTTAACCCTCCTGCTATTTAGCTATATGTACTGCAGGAGGAATCCTCCCCAGTCCCAGCTCCAGATCTGCTTTTGCTTCCTGCCTCCCCCTCACTATCAGCTATCTTTCACTGTCAATGCGGTGGGGTCTGGAGTAGATCTCTGTGGTGGCCATTTCAAAAGGTATTGGGGGGATTTAACCCTTCCCGAGTTTTTAAAAACTTTTTGGATTTTTTTGCAGGCCCACGGATCCCCCTGAGTCTGTCGAAAAACTTGTTGGGGGAGAGTATGCCCCCTATTTGCAGAAATAAGTATCTGCACATAGGGGCCTGTCAGGAATTAGATATCTATACAAGTGGAGACCCGCAAGAAACCTGTGGGATAGTTATCCCATTCCTCACACCTTTGCTTCCTCCCTTCTCCCCTACCTCTCACACACTCTTTTCCCCTTCTACCCCCCGTCTTACTCTCTATCTTTCCTCCATGCATGTTACTTCCTCTCTCTTTCTGCCCCCTGAGCATTCTCTTTGTTTTTCTGCCTCCCCACCTCATCACTCATATGGTGTAGTGATTAAGTGGGTGGATTCTAATCTGGGAGAACTAGGTTTGATTCCCCACTCCTCCACTGCTGGATGACCTTGGGCAAGCCATGGTTCTGTTAGAGCTGTTCTCTCAAGGACAGTTCTCTCAGAGCTCTCTCAGCCCCACATACCTCACAGGGTGTCTGTTGTGGGGAAGGGAAAGGAAAGGAGTTTGAGACTCTGAGTGAAGGGCGGGGTATAAATCCAATCCTCCTTCTCTCTTTCTGCCTCCATCACTTTCCCAACGTCCTTCCTCGTTCCTCCCCCACCCCCAACAGCAGCAGCAGTGGCAGCTCTCTGGGAATCACAACAGATCTCCCAGCTACAGAGCTCAATTTGCCTTAGGGCTGCTAGCTCCAGGATGGGAAATTCCTGGAAATTTGGGGGTGGAGCCTTGGGACAGTGAGGCTTAGGGAGGCAAGAAGCCTCAGCAGGGTATAATGCCATAGACTCAACCCTCCAAAGCAGCCATTTTATCCAGGGTAACTGATCTTTGTCACTTGGACAACAGTTGTAATTCTGGGTGATCTCCAGCCCTCACCTGGAGGCTGGCAATGGTAGTTCTCATGGAGAAAATGGCTGGTTTGGAGGGTGGAGTCTATGGCATTATACTGGTCTGAAGTTCCTCCCCTCCTCCTTTCCTCAAACCCCTCCTCCCCTCCTCAAACCCCACCCTCCACCCCTCAAATGTCCAGGAATTTCCCAGCCTGGAGTTGGCAACCCTAAGTCATTCCCACCCAACAGCCAACCTACCTTTATCTGCGTCTCTGTCATCAGCTTTCCGTCTCCACCCCCCTTCCTCACAGCCTTTATTTAGGAAAATTACAGTCTTTCTCCGCAATAGAGACCAAAACAGCTTACATAATTCTCTCCTCCTTTTTATCTGCATAACAACCCTGTGAGGTTGGTTAAGCTGAAAGTATGTGACTGGTCCAAAATCACCTAGTCAGCTTCCACCGCAAGTTGGGGATCTGAACCTGGGTCTTGCAAACCCTACTTTGAAACTCAAACTGCTGCACCACACTGACTTTTGTAGGGTGACTGCTAATGAACAGTAGCAAGTAACTGGGCCTACTTGAGTCATGCAAATCAGGTACTATCAAGTCACCCAGAGAGTGCTGCCTAGGGATGCCAGCCTCCAGGTGGGACCTGGGGATCCCCTGGAATTACTGCTTATCTCCAGACTAGATATAACTTCTCATGGAGAAAATGGATGCTTTGGAGAGTGGAGTCTATGGCATTGTACCTCACTGAGGTCCCTGTCCTCCTCAGGGTCCACCCCAAAATCTTCAGGAGTTTCCCAGCCTGGATCTGGCAACCTTACCCCCCCCTTCCTCTACCAGTGGCTGGGAAGAATCTCTGCAATCAAAATGAATGTGTTGCCAAAAAAATTCTCCTTTTAGATCAACTATTTTCAAAATTCCAAAGTTAACAAAAATTGCTGTATAACAAAAAAAAAGTCCTATATCAACATCTATCAACTCATATCAACTTTTCAAATAAGGGTTTCCTGTGATTGCTGACATTTAGAGGGGCCCTCCCCTTCGTTGTCTGGGAAACTGCCTTATACTGAGTCAGGCCATTTGCCTATCTAAATCAGTATTGTCTACTCTGATTGACAACAGCTCTCCAGGGTCTCAGGTAGAGATCTTTCACATCAGCTACTGTGTGGGTCTTTTTAGCTGAATATGCCAGGGATTGGGGACCTTCTGTATACAAAGTAGGTACTCCCATCAGTGAGCCAGAACACTGCCTCTTATTTCAGAGGTTCAGTTTTAGGGATGGGGTTATGAAATCTAATGCTGAACCACCTTTTCACAAACTTACTTGGATAAATTATTGGGACTTCTGGTCTTTCCTGCTGCATATAGTGTCTTGTAAACAGGATCCTATTATGTAATTCGTGTCCCGCTTAATATGTCATATTAATACTTATGCTATGCTTCTGTTCTTTCTGGTGGTTCCAGTCTTCTAATATCCTAATGCATTCGTTACTGATTGTCCCATTTTGTTGATTGTACTGACTCACTATGTGTAGTCTTCCTTGAGTCCATGTGAGAAAGGCAGACTATAAACAATGTAAATAAATAATACATTTATATGATCACTCTGTTCTGTTTATGTATTAAGATTACATGAGTGAGCTGGGACTAGAGACCAACCAAACACTGGTCATTTCAAATAAATATTCAAATCTTTCAATGACCAGTTTTTTTGTCCTCTCTGCCTGCCTCCAAACTTCCGTGCCTGTCCTTTGTAAAAAATTTCTTCAGATCCTCCTTTCCTCTCCTTGTCTCCTTCCTTTATGAAGTCTCCCCCCCCCCTAGGACTCTGTCTTCCCATTGTTTTGTCAAAGCCCTGCTTTGCACTATGAAGCTTCCTGTCTCCTGCCCTTTATGCCTCACTTCTGTCAACTTGCTGTGGGGCTCCATGTCCGCTAGCTCCTTTATATTCTGCTTTCTTCCCACAGATGCTCAGCCTTCTCCCTGTCTCTGTACCTGCTTTTCTGCCTGCAGCAATCAGCACCTTCTAGCCGTTGGTCCAGTATAAGATTTTTCTATTAGCCAGTCAGACCTCTCTATTTTGTGAGGTGAAGGACCCTGGCTGACACCTTTCCTTTCAACCTTTAGAAATCTTGTGAACATTTATATTGAGAAGCTGAGGTAATGTCTAGGGTCCCTCACAGCTGACAGCCAATTTTGAGAGTGTGGGAGGGTAATCAACACTGAACTAGACCTAACTAATCAGTCCAAAAATCAAAACAAAAACCACCTTCCTCGTACACCTGTACAATGGAGAAGATGTTTTATGTTTTAACATATACATATGTAATGAGCATCTTATACAACTAATTTATTTTATAGCATACCTAATTCCTTTTCTGAAGCCAGATGCCATAAATGCATTGGAAATGCATCAGACCCCTTGGCAGTGGTGAACACTGAACAAAGAAGTTGCATCATGCAAAGCACACTTTTGAAATAAAATAATTTATGGCTGCTAAACAGAAGAGCTACACAAATATGCTCAGGGGTTATGATAACCTCATTGGGTTTTGTCTTGCATTTACTTTTTTATTTTTATTTTTAAGGTGCTGATTTTATCTAACTATTTCAATTGCAGTTAATCCTGGAGTCTCATTTTGAGAGAGACCTGGAACACTCATATACACTTCAGTTTGTTGAGCAGCGTGGGTAGTGTTGTATTCTAACATGTCAGAATGTGGTGTATGCTAGCATTTTCCTGGCTGCTTTCATTGTAAAATAGAAACCAAAGGCAACTAAAGTGAACGTATTTGTGCTTGGGCTCTCACCCCCCCCCCCCACGAAGCCTGAGCAGCTGTGTTAACCCACACAGCTGATGACATCCGCAGATCAAATTTCTTGCTACTAAAGGGAATAAAAATGCCCCAATGTGCTTAAATAGAAGTGGTTGGGTGGAACTCTTTAGACTATTGGCTCATTTGGGAGGGGAGTTGTTTTCCCCTGTGGTTTTGCTCCACCTGATTCAGTTTAGTTAAATGGCTAGGCAATGAATGGGGGGGGGAGAGCAGGAGTTAGCAGAGTGAGAGCTTTGTCTGCATGTGCTTTTCTAGTTTGAAGAACACACAATTGGGTGGATTCTCCCCTCTCAACCATCACTTCCAAATGATGTACCTAGAAGTGTCTGTCTCCTTTTTGATACATAAAATCTAACTTTCTCACATAAGAAAAATATGAAAACAACTCAAGAATATATTTTCCTTCTAGAAAGGGAACAAATGTAGCAGAACTGAGAAGTACATTTAGAAAACGGGTGACTACTTATATGTTTATCATGAGTCCAGAGACAAAGGTGGCCTGTAAATGAATTAAATAATAAATAAATGAATTAAATAATAAATAAATAAGCATGGTTGCCTTATCCCTTCATTTTGTATAACTAGGCATAGCAAACCCCTGGTGTATGTTACCTGAAAACATTTAAGCTTTTTTTTACCCTTCACTTCTGCAGGGAACTGCAGAGGATCCATGGTTTTTATTCAGCATTGCTGGTATATATTGCTAGATCTCCCAAGAGAGCATGCTGACATCACTTATACAATGTTTGTGGTGTATTAAGTGAAATTTACACTGTAAAGATATAGGAAACTCTGACCTTCTTCATGCCGCAGCATTTTTTTTATAACTGTATTTGTTTTGTATTACTTTATATTATCAAGGGTTCTATAAAATAAAATTCTATATGACCTTTTATCTTGCAGAAGACTAGGCTAAGCCTTTTTAAAAAAGAAAACACTGCAGTCAGCAAAGCTGCACAAGGCAGAGCTTTTACATGGACTTTGGTTTAGGAGACTATATATAATTAAATTAATCTCTGTCAGATACATGCCAGAGCAGACAATTTAAATGCTGTTCCTTTTTCTGACCTCCTAACAAAAAAGCACCTTAGGCCCCGTTCACACTTACCTATTTGGTCCGGGAGCGGGACAGTTCGGGGGCGGTTCAAACCGGCGCGATCACACCGCAACATCTGGGAAGCGCCGTGAAACCGTCCCCGAACTGTCTCTTCTAGTGGAAACCGCGCCGCAAACTGAACCACCGATCTCGGTGGTTCAAGTGGATGCAGCGCCTCTTCCCGGCCGTCTGATCGCCGGCGCAAGGACGCGCCGGCACAACCCCGGGCCGGAGACGAACTGCGCATGCTCAGGCATGCGCAGTTCGGCCGGCTCCCGGTTAGAGCCGTCTTTTCTCTCCGGCGTTTGATCGCGCCGGGGAGAAAAGGCGGCTCCGCCCGGGGGGCCCGGGGATCCCGCCGAGCCGGATCAACGTTGGCGCGGCTTTTAAAAGCCGCGCTTTAAAGGGCTTTTCCCCTGCCGTGTGGCAGGGGCCTTAGAGTTGTATCTCTGAGTACATCCCCTTCCATAAGCACCATTTTTTTAAGTACACACATCTGCTACTGATTATGACAACAGCACCCATTTTGAATTGTGGTTATATAGCAGCTATATGTACACTTTTTCACATGGGGCTAATGCTGGGACTATGGTGTTAATCCCAAGAATTCTTTAGGTTACATATTTCCACTTTAGTTCCTTTTGGAATCTGTCTATTATAGACATTATGCACACAAGAGACTGAACTGAGCCCTCAGTTTGCATATTTGGTTCTGAATTTTCACAAATCGGATAATTTTGAAGTTTTGCAGACACCATCAACACATTTTCAAACTAGCCAAGTTTCTGTAACCCAGAACCCCAAAAAGGAAATTTCTCAGAGCCTTTTAGAGAGACAGTCTGCTCCGCTGCTTTTCTCTAATTCATTACATGCAGTGTTTGTTTGGAATTGTGTCTCTCTTTCAGAATTTGGTTTCCTGAGCCTCTGAGCTTTAATTTATATTAAGTAAATAAAATTTCTACACTCTGTAGATTTATGTGAAAGTTTGTTGATAGTTTCTGCTAAATAAAGGATCTAGGAAGTGCACTTTTGTGTCCTTTAAGGCTATCCATCTCTCTCTCTCATACTTCAAGTCATGCTTCCTTTCTGTTGCATTCCGGAGTCTGTTCTGTGAATCATCAAATCTCAAAATCTTGAGGAAATCAACACCTGGAGTTCAGAATGAAGCACATAAAAAAAGGAGAGCTCAGCCCAGTCCACTGTGAGCATGGAGCAATCTCAACAAGGAATACCAGAGACCTGTTTTCTTCCAGTAATACATGGATAGTCAATGCATCATTCTGTTACTGAAAACTGGAGGCCTATACGTGGGTCCTGTATCTCTGTTCTACCCTGTTTCCTCCACTTGATCTAGCACTCCTTGAATTAAAGGGGCAGACTGGATGGGAATATGAATGGAGTGTGTGCCAGCTCTGGGTTGGAAAATAACTAGAGATTTTGGGAGTGGAGCCTGAGGAGGGGTAGGACTTGAATGTGGTATAATGCCACAGAGTCCACCTTCCAAAACATCCATTTTCTCCAGTTGAACTGATTTCTGTTGCTTGGAGATCAGTTGTGGTCCCAGGAGATCTCCAACCACCACATTGTAACACTAGCATGTGTGTATGTGCTGCAGGTAGGGAGAAGGGACATCATAAACTGTTATGCTGCATGGCACTGGTGGCTTGACAGGAACATGTGACTCATGTTGCACCTCAGGCTCATCTTCTAATTTCAGTTTCTGGGGTTTGCTTTGTGTGTTTACATGCTTTTGACAGAATTTTATAATTTTAACTGTATTTTTAATGCCTTAAATGTTTTAATGTTCACCAGTCTTTGGATCCTGACTGTGTGGAAAGGCAGCATAAAAATGGTTTAAATAAAAATAAACAAACTCCAAGTGGTTTGTCCAGAAGAAAATGCATGCAATGAATAAATTAGTGGGATTTAGTTTTTTTGTATATTTTATTTGGTCATATTTATAGTTTGAATGTCATATTTATAGTTTGAATGTCATATTTATAGTTTGAATATTTAGACATTGAATGTCTGTGTTTGGTGGGGTGATGCGCAGAACACAGAGTGGTCATATGGCTCAGCTGGTTGATGGTGATTGCAGATATGACTTTCTGTAAGCTGTGGCGTGAGTACCACTGCCTTAGGGGGATCATTGTTGCTGCTGTACCCAGAGCAGGCAGCCCTTCCATAGCTTTCTGTAAATCTAGATACATAACTAGCATTGTTACATCATTTTTACAAACAGCTTTCACTTCTGGGTTAATATTGCTCTCCTTATATTTAGATCGGATCCTTGGAAGCTAAAGGAAGCTAATAGAATTTGGCTAATATAATGTTCTAGTGGCTGGGTGAGGGTTTGTTTTGTAGGGAGGGCTTCAGTTACTTAAATTATTGTGCCATTACATGTCTCTTTTTTGTTTGGTCACACTATAGAGGAGATGTTGTTTCTATCCAGTCCAATTTATACTGTCAGCTTTTGATAATGAAATTTAAAGATACAAATTCAAAGCTTCATAACTAATAGAACTTTTACTGTGCTACCCTCTATGAACATGTTTGTGAATTATGCCAGCCTTCTAAGGAAGGATACACTTGTGTCTCAGCACTAGGATACAAGGAGACATAAGTGCATTACTAGTAATGCTTGAATACTGAGATGTTACTGAAGTGTATTACCTAGCAACTTATTCAAACAGTATGGCAGCAGACAGAGAAGGCAGAAGGTGAATTTTTACTCTTTTGCGCTGAATGCTAGAACTTTCGCCTGTCCCTTTTACTGGAAATTATTCACGCATAAGTTCAAAAACATATTCTTATTTTTTAAATGAAGTGGGTAATTGCCTGTCAAAATAGTTTAAGATTCTTATGGTCTCTTAAATAATGTACTGTGCTCTGGAGTTTAGTAGCCAATGCAAAAGAAGCAGGCGGGGAAGAGGGAGACACAATCACATAAATGTTCAACAAGACCCCAGACTGAATCGGCAGTGTGGAGAATTCTTGCTGTACCATGGTGACAGGCTCCTTTGAAGTCAAACAGAAAATTCTGAGGACAGAATCTTTTTTCCACAAACAGTGTCACTTTTGTTGTTGTTGTTTTTGTTGCTGTGTTGCTCCTTAAAGTATACTTGAACATGTTTAGATTGGCCCCCTGCATGTATATATTTTAAAATAAAAAGCACAGGGCAAATATTATATGCACTCTGTAGTACTTCACAGGGCATATTTTGTAACATGGTATTCATACAAGTATATAAAAACAGTGCTTGAGAAATAGCCTTGTATGTATACTATGTAGTGTATTCACAGTTAACCTTTGAGTAGTCAAAGATTTTTGTAAGAGCCAACAGCAGACCAGTTTCTTAAAACATTCATAAAACATATTGTCTACCTCAGTGCCACAAGGACTTTTCTCCCAGGCCATGTCACTGGTGGAACTCCCAGTGCTTGGGCTATTCCTTAGATATTTATCGAATGTCCCATCTGTTGATTGTATTGACTCACTCTGTGTAATCTGCCTTGAGTCCAAGTGAGAAAGGTGGAATATAAACAACATGAATGAATGAATATCTACTCTTACTGCTCAGGTGTCAGGCTTCCCAGTCAAAACACTCAACAACGTTCCTTCAGAAGTCTCAGTTTATTGAGAGTTAGTACTTGAGACACCATGAATTCTGTCATGAGTACTGCCGAGGATGAGCTCCCGGCCCCAGCAGAAGTCCTGAGTATTACTGAGGATGAGCTCCCAATTCCGGCAGAATCTACACCTGGCCCCAGTGAAGCTGCAGAAGCTACTCCGGCAATAGCTAAGATGAAACAATGCACGTCAAACAGCCCCCCCGATCCGCCCCCACCGGTGGCCTGTTTGCAAGATCAGCGTCGGCGGGATTTGGCATCCCAACTGCGAGAGGCGCGCCTGCATAGCAGGCGGTCTCTCAGCCCTGAGTTTAAAGAGGATCTGGGACACATGCACTGGCCGGTAATTGACAACGGCCCGGAGGGATATTTAGCTCCTCACTCTCGGTCAATCCCTTATGCTAGCGACTAGTCAGCTTGACGATGCTCTGCACCCGCCTCGCCTGTGTTCCTGATTCCTGTCTCCCGCTTTGAACTCTTGGCTCCTTGACTCCGGCTCTGACGACAACGCTTTTGATTCGTGCCCTGGACTCTGGTGTTTTGGTTCCTGACCCCATGGACTCTGGCTTAACGACTACGCTTACGGTTTGTGCATTGGACTTGGTGTTTTGGTTTCCTGCTCTCTAGGCTTTTGACCTTGGACTGGACCCGGGCTATCCCTCTCTCGCCCTGCCTGCACTCCAGCCCGTGACAAACTCTTGTGTCAGGAATGGTGGGAGAAAGAGTAACCCATACAGTTATACCCCCTTCAAACCAGACCCCCTGATGCAGTGAACCCAGTAGGCAAGCTCCTGAAAACGCGGGCAAAATACAGCAGTTACATTCCCAGCGGGAAAAGTGGTCCTGGCAGAGCCGAGCCTTCAAGGACACTAAACAACAGATAAAATGTCATGCCCACCATGCAGCTTGACCCCGTGGACCCTGACCCATGGGATTCTGCATCCTCAACTTCCGAGGTTGAGTTCCCTGCACCCCTTGAATCGCCGGACCTAAGTCCTGAGGAGGATGAGCACCAGTCAACAGGAGAGTTTGCACCTGGAGCCGTGCTGGCAGAGCCAAGCACAAGCACCACGCCTCCTGATTCACCTCCACCGGTGGCTCGTTTGCGAGAGCAGAGGCAACGGGACATGGCAACCCAGCATAGGGAGGCATGCATGTGAGGTCGACGTACTCTAAGCCCAGAGTACTGACCAGAGCCAGGACCCTGTTAATGGCCAGTAATTGGCTAACAAGCGGAACGGGCTCTTTAGGCGGCTCTCTCAGATCCACAATTCGTGCTGGCAACTAGTCTCTTGGACGACTCGCTGCACCCCGGATCCTGCGTTCCTGTCTCCTGGTTTTTGTACTGACTTTCCGGCTCCTGACTCTGGTTTGTGTGATATCGTTTCTCTCCGGCTCCCCGACTACAGACTGTGTATACCCTGACTTCTGACGAACGGCTTTCAGCTACTGAACTTTTTGATACAATCTCTGGTAACCCTAGGTTTTGACTTGGTGTTTTGCACTTTGCTCACTTTGCTCTTCTCTAGTACCTTGACCTCGGACTGTGTTTCGGACTCCCATGCCCTGCCTGGCCCACCAGTGCAATCGTGACATAAAAGAGCACAGCAGATGAGACGCGGGGGGAAGGGAGGCTGAGATGAGGAGAGGGAGCTGGGCACCCCACACATTCCAGCCCATGGCAGCATTAGCTGACATCCTGCCCCCCTGAGGGCCCCCCTTCACCCGGTTTCCCAGGGAACAAAGAATGGAGGCGCGGGGTACTTGCATCTGACGCCTCCACCCACTCCTGATGCTCCAGCCCGAAATCCACCCAGTCAACCAAATAAAACAAGCAGCCCCTCTTTCAGTTCGAATCCAGGATGCAAGAGACTTCAAAATGTTGTTCGCCATTCACCATCAGAGGGGGCGGCTGGGGTCAATGTGGCCACCAGATGTTGGGCCCCGGGTCCTTTTTGAGAAGACTGTGGTGAAAAACAGGATGCACATGTTTTAGATCCTTGGGGAGGGCCAACTCCACAGTCACTTCATTAATCTTATGAGTCACCTCAAATGGGTGCACATACTTCCAACCCAATTTGCAATTGGGCTGTAAACCTTTAATTTTTTTAGTAGACACATACACTGTGTCACCCGAGTGCTCCTCCAACCCCACAGTCTGTTTCTTGTCCACTTGTGCTTTATAAGCTGCCTTGGCCACTTCAAGACTCTTCCATGCCTTGCGTAAGTTCTCGCACCAATCCGCCACCTCCCCCCCCCCTTGCACAGCATGTCCCATGAGGAAAGGCAGGGGGTCCCCCTCGTATCTGTAGACAGCCTTGAACAGGGACACCCCCGTGGAGGAATGGAGGGAATTGTTGTAGCAATACTCTGCGAAGGGCAATAAATCCACCCAGTCATCTTGCTGGTAGTTTGTGAAACACCCTACAAACTGTTCCAAAGTTTGATTCACTCTCTCTGTCTGGACATCTGTTTCCGGATGGTAAGCACTACTCAGGGCCCTTTCCACCCCCAGGGCTTTAAGGAGTTTTCCCCCAAAACTTGGCAACGAACTGGGGGCCCCAGTCTGAAATTATTTTACGGGGGGGGGTATGGAGTCTGACGATGTGTTGCATGAACGCCTTGGCCAAAGAGCAGGTGGTGGGGATGCTGCTGAACGGGACAAAATGTGCTTGCTTAGAGAATAAATCCACAGTCACCCAGACCACAATCTTTCCTTTGCTAGGGGGAGGTCAGTGATAAAGTCCATAGAGATCACCTCCCAGGGTCCGGCTGGGGTGGATAAAGGCTTCAATAGTCCAGGCGGCTTGCCAGGGCGGGGCTTGCACATTATACAGGTTTGGCATGACTGCATGAATAAGGAAATGTCTTTGCGCATGCTCGGCCACCAGAATTGTCTTTGTAATAAGTGCAGTGTTTTCACTTAGTCTGGATGCCCAGCCAGTTTAGCCCCGTGTGCCACTGCCATCACCTCCCCACTTAGGGAAGACGGAATGAACAGTCTGGGTCCCTTATATCTACAGCCATTGTCCTGTTTTTCCAGAGCCCTGTCCGCTTCCACCTCCCCCCGATCATTTTCTGAAAACGCCGATGCGAACTTCATTTCCCAGCTTTCCCTGGGTTCCTCCTTTAAAGCTGACGCCTGGCTGCATGTTGTAACTGTCCCTCCCAACTGGGTGGGAGTGAACATAGAGTCAACGATGCCCTCCCTCTGGCTATCATATTGAGGGAGGCATGATAATGTGTCAGCTTGTGAGTTTGATTTACCCAGGAAGTGGTGTAGAGAGAACCTGAACTTAGAAAAGAAGTCGGCCCAATGTAGTTGCTTGGCGTTCAGGTTTTGTGGAGTGTGCAGCACCTCTAGGTTCTTATGATCAGTCCATACCTCGAAAGGTACCCTAGCTCCCTCCAGCCAATGTCTTCAGGTGGTTAATGCCCACCTAATAGCCCCCGCCTCCTTGTCCCTCACTGACCAGTTGTGTTCGGTAGCATTGAATTTGCGGGAGACATAACGGAGGGGATGCAACTTCCCATCCCCCTCTTCTTGCAAAATCGCCCCTCCCATGGCCACATCCGACGCATCGACTTGTACTATGAATTTTTTATTCTCGTCAGGATGGGCTAGCACGGGCTCAGAGGTAAACAGGGACTTAAGGCGTTTGAACGCCTCTTGGCACTCAGACGTCCAGTGCAGCCGCGCACCAGGCTTAGTACTCTCAGGCCCCTTCCCGTTAGTCTTTAATACGTCTGTGAGGGGCAGGCTGACCTGCACAAAGTTAGAGAGGAAGGCTCTGTAGAAATTTGCGAACCCTAAGAAGGAAAGGAGCTGGTGATGGGTTCGAGGAGCTTCCCATCCCAAAACATCCTGAGCTTTGGCCGGGTCGATCTCCAAGCCTCGAGGGGAGATGTGATAACCCAGGAAGTCCACCTCCTGCCAGTTAAACTCACATTTGGACAGCTTAGCGAACAACTTATGCTCGCAGAGAGTCTGGAACATCTCCCATTTTATACTCATCTCCCTTCTTAATCCACACCCGAAAGTACGCATCCCATAGGTCCAGTTTGGTGAAAATCTTTCCCTTGGTGGCTTCCACCGAGGTCTTTAATCAAGGCTAGTGGGTAGGCATTTGTGGCTGAAACCACATTCAGTCCCCTATAGTCTGTACAAAGTCTAAGCCCCCCAATCTTCTTCCGAAATAGGATGGCAGCCACGAACGGGGAGGAAGCTGGGCGAATGAAACCCTCGGGATCATAGTGTACAGTTTTCCCTTGGGGAGTTTCTGGCTGGGGAGGATTTCAATCCCGTAACTAGAGAGGGGTTAATCAGGTCTCTGGCACACCCCGAGTCTATCAGAGCCCATCCCCTTACACGGGTCCCCAATTCCGGATTCATTACAGTCACAGTCACAAAAAAGGGGGGGTAGTTGCTCACCGTCTTCAGCACCACTTGAATTGGGACCTGCTGCTCCATGCCACTCACAGCAGGTCCTGGCCTTTTCCCGCCAGTTCTCCCTCGTCATCGCTGCTTGCCTCCGAGTCCCCTTCTGGGATGTTGACTTGGAGCACTCGTTGGAATTTCGACTTGGCAGTGCAGAGCGCAGCAGATGAGACACAGGGGGAAGGGAGGGTGAGATGAGGAGAGGGAGCTGGGCACCCCACACATTCCAGACCATGGCAGCATTAGCTGACATCAGGTGTCAGCTGACCATTTTCTGAATTTATATTCACATCTTCTCAAAATATCTTTATAGATATTATAATTGATACATGTGAGCTTATCATACAGTGAGGGAGACTCTATTTTAAAAGGATCAAGTTAATGTTTGGACAACAATCTATAATTGTCTATGTAAAAACACTTCCTCATTTTCAAGGTGCTGCTTAATATTTAACTGGTTACTCCTTCTTGGACCGTCTTGCATATTCCTTGCATCTGCTTTTACCTTAAAAATATGCTCTGGTTATTAAGAATGAATGGCATATATGTTTATGATGTTTTTAGTCCTATTCCATCTTGAAACATTGCTAAATAGCTGTCATGAGAGCCTTCAGGCTGGGTGAGTGGGTGGGACAGAAAAAAAATTCCAAACAAACAAATAAATAGGCCTGGATCCAGTTACTATGTATGCCCAAAGAATAATTGATTGAATGCTTCACACTTGAACTTTATTTATTATTATTTATTTATCAGATTTATACCCCACCCTCCCAGCTGAAGCCGGCTCAGGGCGGCTTACATAAAAGAGTAAAAACACACCGAAAACAATTTAACAATCCTAAAATCTTCTAAAAACAGTCCAACATTATAAGGTGCTATAAACATTGATACTGATAGTAATCATATTATTAAATGATGGCAGCCATCGATCAGTAATGAATTCTGGCCCATAGATGTAATCCTTTATGCGGCTGGCACAGGCTGTTGTTAGTGGCTTCTGGGAACAGGGTTCTCTACCTTTCCACTATTGGTGGTGGCTCCTTAGTTGAAAGCCTGGTGGAAGAGCTCCGTCTTGCAGGCCCTGTGGAACTGCATAAGGTCCCGCAGGGCCCTGATCACTTATGGGCGCTCATTCCACCAGAATGGAGCCACCACCGAGAAAGCCCTGGCCCTGGTTACAGCCAGCCTGGCATCCTTAAGGCCAGGGTGGGCCAGTCGATTTTGTGACCCTGATCGCAGTGCTCTCTGGGGAACATGTGGGGAAAGGCGGTCCCTCAGGTATTTTTATTTATTTATTTATTTATTTCACTTTTACCCCGCCCTCCCTGCAAGGTGGGCTCAGGGCGGCTTCCAAACTGACAAGCAGTATACATTCACAATAAAAATACAAAACATCATTTAAAACATGTATGTAGGCCCCTGACCATAAAGGGCTTTAAAGGTAAGCACCAACACCTTGAAGCGAATTCAGTATGCTATCGGGAGCCAGTGCAATGCTTTCAGCACAGGCTGAATGTGCTCCCATGTAGGGAGACCCATTAGGAGCCTGGCCACAGCATTTTGCACTAGCTGTAGCTTCCGGATTTGCAACAAGGGCAGCCCCATGTAGAGAGCATTATAGTAGTCCAGTCTTGAGGTGATCATCATGTGGATCACTGTTGCCAAGTCGTTGCGTTTAAGGAAGGGAACTAGCTGCCTGTTCAACCGCAGGTGATAAAAGGCTGACTTGGCAGTGGCTGCTACCTGGGCCTTCATTGTTAAGGAGGCATCCAGGAACACTCCCAGGCTCCTAACCGCCAACGCTGTTACCAATGGAGCCCCATCAAAGGTTGGAAGTGAGATCCCTACCCCTGGCCCACCCTGGCTCAGGCATAGGACCCCTGTCTTCGTCGGATTCAATTTCAGTCGGCTCAGGCTAAGCCATCCATCCAGCCACGTCTTGTAACGGCTGGTCCAGATCTTCTGGTTTAGAGTTAGACTGGCTGCCCAGCAACAGATAGAACTGGGTGTCATCTGCATACTGGTGACATCCCAGCCCATGCCTCCATGCAGTCTGGGCAAGGGGGCACATACAGCTGTTAACTTTGTTCACCTTGCAAATGAGTAAAGTCAACAACTGCCTGTATATGTACATTCTCTTTCGTGGCCTCCACCTTGTGGAGTGCCTGCCTGAGGAGTAAGGAAGGCTCCCACACTTCTGTCATTATACAAAGTAAGTGGAACAGGGCATATTTATAAAGGTGTTTGTTGTTGTTGTTTTGCACCATCAAGTCACAGCTGACTTATGGTGACCCCATAGGGTTTTCAAGGCAAGAGACATTCAGAGGCGTTTGGGTTGCCTGTCTCTGCATAGCGACCCTGGTATTCCTTGGTGGTCTCTCATCCAAATAGTAACCAGGGCTGACACTGCTTAGTTTCCAAGATCTGACAAGATGATACTAGCCTGGGCTTTCTAGGTCAGGGCTCTATTACAACAGAATGGTTCAGGAAAGTGCTTTTATAAAGGGAATGGGACTGTGTGGACTATATCACTGTGTATGGCAGAAGTCCCCAATATGGTGCCTGTGTCTACCATACCACTCACCAACATGTTTTCTGTTGCCCACCAAAGTTTTTTATGAAGTGGTTGGGGACCGGTAGGGGTCTTGCCCAGCAGGGCTTCTGATTGGCCATTGGAGATCCACTTGGCTATGCAGATTAAAATAACAATCTTTCAGTGACAGCTGCTGCTCCCTGCCACAGCATTAGTTTTATTCTCTCTCACTCCTCTTTCCCAGTGTATTTTTAAAATTACCCTTTCCCCTCCTCTGTACTTGGGCTTCTTGTGTGTGTGTAACTCTGCCTCCTTCAGCAGCTATTCCCACTGCCCTATGCTGGAGTGCCCACAGGCTCAAAAAGGTTGGGGACTCCGGCTTATAGTGTGGTGTATATATCATCCTGCTCTCACTACATTGTTTCCTACTAATAATTTTCTGCATATTTAACATAGAATGGCTAATTATTTAACATACCATAGCTAATTATTTAATATATCATGGCTGATACTCTATGTTTTCTTTCTGATTTATGTAATCTTAGTCCTGTTACATTGCTTATTAGATATTTCAGTCTACTGCAGGGGTGTCAAACGTGTGGCCTGTGGGCTGGATCAGGCCCTTGGAGGGCCCCAATCCGGCCTGCAAGGCCCTGGCTGTTTCCTACTTCCATTTGCAGTTCTGCTGCTGTTGCCATTTTACAGCTTGCTTTACCAGTCTTTCTCAATAGCACAAGAGAGATTGATAGGCAAGGCTCTCCAATGCAATTGAGACAGTCTGGTAAAGAACTGGCTGAGGCTCCTCCCCCTCCTCTTCCCAGGGAGGAAGGGAACAGCCAGAACTCACTTCCTGGCCAGGCTACAGGAGACAAAGGGCAGCCTTTCTTTCCTTCCACTGGCTGAGGCTCCTCCCCAAATGGAGGGAGGGAATGAGGGAGAGCTTGCTTTGCTGGATTGCCTCAATCACACAGGAGAAATACCAAGCATCTTTAAGACCAACAAAGTTTTGTTCAAGGTATGAGCTTTTGTGTGCTTTGCTACTGTGTGTGTGTTTTGTTGGGCTCTTTCTGCCAGGGCTTTCCTGGGTGTAGCTGGGTTCCCTCCCCCCTTTCACTGTATTTATGCCCTCATGATCCAGTCTTTCTCAGTAAGAAAGCAATGTGAACTATTTTAGAGGAGGAATAACAGCAAGCCAGTGAGGTGGATTAGATTGAGAGTGTGTGTTCATCCCCTTTGTAGAAAGTTGTAGTTATTTCTCTGGGGAAGAGTGCAGTTTTGTAGACAAACACATGACCCTTAGTCTGTGTTAGGATGCCTTCTCATGTTCTTGACCAGCACATGAAGCAAGCAACTTATGTACAAAAGGTTGCAATGCCCAGCCATTTCATGTTTTCCCCTGGGTACTAGGCTAGGAACACTGAGCATGAGATTTCTGTAATAAATGTCAATGAATCAAAAGTAGGTTTGTAGGGGGTGGGCGGAGCTAGCGGTGCATGGTGCACGCTTAATCTCGGAGCTCCTGTCCCCTTCTCCCGTAATTCAACTTAAAATCTATCTTTAAACGCCTACATGCCGAAGAAAAACGTATACAAGGCTACTGGAACTCCCTCGAGAGGGAAAAACGCTGAAACGAAATCGGTACGTACCTTTTTTACCACTATTGACCCTGAAGAACTTTTTGCCCCCGACCTCTCTGGACTGCCTAAAATGGCGCCCGACTCCAGCCCTTCTGACTCCGCTGATTCATTAACGCGCAAGGACTTAACTGATTTAAAAACTGATTTGCTTGACTCGATGACAAACATAGTATCGAAACTACTTCAGCCGCTTCAAAATTCCATTCAAGAGATGGCCAAGGAGATTGCGGAGGCAGCGAAAGTGGCCGAGAATGCAGCCGAAATGGCGCTTGCTACGCATGACGAAATTCGATCCCTGCAAACTTCGGAAACTCAAATGCAAACTAGAATAGCCTCCTTAGAAAATAAATGGCGCCAATACAATTTAAAATTTCGTGGGTTTGAGGAGGGGGCAGAGGAATCTCAAGACTTGGCAGTGTTTATGTCGTCCTGGCTTGCAAAAATCCTACAACTTGAAGGCGGGGTGGCCCCGGCCATAGCTAAGGCACAGCGGTTGGGCCCACTGGCTCTAGCGCGAAGAGGC
>NW_015164190.1:977730-977964 GCF_001447785.1 Gekko japonicus
ATTAAAACTTTCACCGGCTGAAGAAGAAGAATTGTTAAAAGAGTGAACTAATCTATAACTTGTGTTATTTGATTTCTCTTACAAGTGTACTATTCATAAGAGGTAGCATGACAAATTTAATGTCAATGCAATGGCCAGATAATTTGGCTGTGTAAAGAAAGTTTGATGTTTCCATCAGTGGCAGTATATGTTAACTGTTCTGATTAGGGATAATTATTACTTTATTATAGTTAG